>NC_090930.1:916937690-917240720 GCF_040938575.1 Ambystoma mexicanum | reverse complement strand
GGATGTGGTGGCACCACCATGTCCACCGGTACGCCCTGCCGTGTTGCAACATTGTGCAGGACACATGCTGCCACAATGATCCTGCACACTACTGAGGGTGCATAGAGTAGCTGCCCACCAGAGCGGTCAAGGGAGCGGAAGCGTGACTTGAGCACTCCGAATGTGCGCTCCACTATGGCCCTGGTTGCAATATGGGCAGCGTTGTATCTTACCTGGGGTGGTGTGGTGGGGTTCCGGATTGGAGTCATCATGTGGTTGCTGAGAGGGTAGTCACTGTCCCCTGGAGAGGTGATGATGGTTGTGATTATTGGGCTTTGTGTATTTGTGTGTGTGTGTGACATGCATGCATGTGCACAGGCATTTGTACTCACCTAGGAGCCATGTGTCGCCATGCTGCCCAGCTTCCAGGGCCCGGCTCAGGGCAGACATTCTGTATATGAAACTGTCATGGGTGGAGCCAGGGTAGTTTGCATAGACAGAGGTGATGATTACCTTTGCACAGCATACCACCTGCACGTTGATGGAATGCCAGTGCTTGCGGTTTCGGTAGATGTGCTCAGTGGCCCTAGGGGGACGTAGGGCCACATGGGTGCAATCTATGGCACCAAGCACTTTGGGGTAATGTCCCACTCTTTAAAAGTCCTGGACAACGGCCTGCCTTTCTGCGGGTGTTCTGGGCATGTATATGTGCCTGCGGACTGGGGGGCGTGCTGTCATGATTGCCAAGACCTGGTGTAAGCAGCGTCACTGCGTGGCCTGTGAGACCCCCCCCCACTATGGCAGTAGTCTGCTGAAATGACCCAGTGGCCAAAAAATGCAGGACATTGAGCACCTTCTCCAAGGGGCTCAATGCTTGGGAGCAGAGGGTGGGGGATGTATGGTCATCTTCCGACTCCCTGACCAGGTCTAGGATGATACGAGGTGGAAACCTATACCTGCCGTAGACCTGGTCTTCAGGCATCCCAAAAAGGCTTGTCCGGGGTGAAAAAATGCATGCCCTGGCTATTCTCCTCCTCCTGCGGTGTCCCACGATCAGTGCTGCGACAACTGGGGCATTCATCGTAGTGGTATATATGTGTTTGTTGTTTGCGCGCACTTTTATACTGTGCGCGGGGACGCTTTCGCCTGCCTTCCTGTGGTGGACGCGTTGACGCATATGCCCGTCTTTTGCCGTGTGCAGGTTTCCCGTATTCGGATCCATAAATACGGGTTGTTCGCGTGCATGTGGGCGTTCCGTGTAGTTCCCTGCAGTACTTCCCCAGTTATGCCTTCTTTTTCACGCGTTATTCCCCATTCTGCGTGTTACGCCCACTGTTACGCCCATTTTTGTTGTGTGTGCCGCGCTATGTGCGCTTTTGCTGTGCGCGTAGCGCACGCCGTTTGATGACGTGTGCGCCCACGTGCGCCACGCACGGATTTGGTGCACAACCAGTGGTATACATGCGCAGCGCCTTCCTTGAATCACATGCGTGCGCATGCGCTTGCTTTCTCACGCTTGCGCCGCCTTGCGCCTGCTTGCGCTGGGATTTTCGGCGCACGTTTGTTCCATGAATCAGCCCCTTAGTTCTTCCAAACCCTATCCAAACACTAGCTGTGGTTCGGAAAAGTGCTTTGGGTGGTTTATGTTAACAATGTTTTGACAGGGCATGCATGATTCGAGTTTAGGATCAGTCTTGTCAGAAAGAGGCAGAGGTTGGAGGTTGGTAGAACAGTTAAGGGAATAGGTTCAGCTGAGCAAAAGATTAAGTCATGACTAGGATTGTGTTAAAGAAAAGGTGAAACATTAAAGGGGGCTTTATTTGAGGGACAGAGACACATTTAAAATAAAAGTTAGTTGAAGCACAGTTAAAACATCAAAATATGATTTAGCTGATGAGAGCTAGGACATGGAAATATTATAGCCCTTGTTTATGCCAATAATACTGACTCTTTTTCATATTGGGTACCACATTACATGACATAAATTAACCTGGTATTTATTTCAGTGTGAGGAGAAGTGAAGGTAGCCAGGTGATTAGATTACATTTAGTGACTAAATACTATTGTCTTGCAGTTTCAAATAAAAAATCAGACACTTTATATTATGCAAGAGAGTGCATTCAATGTGGTTAACTGAGTGTGTTGTCTTTTAAAGGCCATGCAATACTACTTGAAGATAAAACATCATATTGTATTTCTTGGTAGGCAGGGGGAGATTATATTCACTGTCTGTAGCTGTGCGTGTTGTTCTTTAGTGAAGAGAAAAAACACATACATTTCTTTGTAATCAGAAGTCACTGCTACTTACGAGTGATAACATCTGGAAAGCCATGATGGAAGTTTAAACTGCAATAACTTGCTGTGTCTCATTTTCATGTTCTAGGAATGGCATTAAATAATTGCCTGTGCTTTTTCAAAATGTAAAATATGCATGATCAGTCCCAGGCCATCAACAACAATATATCAGCTTCACAGAAGTAACCAGATTTGACGTTAGAGCAGTCTTACTTGTATGTCTAGCAGTTTGCTGTTTAATATTACCTTGCATTCACTTCAAAGTAGGGCTGTGCCGAGCAGCATATTTAGTATTCAGCCGAATACCGAATAGTTTGTCAACTATTCGGCCGAAGCCGAATATGAAGCCAAATAGTTGCTTTATTTAATAAATCATGTTTACAAACATATTTTTATAAAAACATCATTTTAAATGCATTCTATACTTGTATTTCTTTTTATTGTAATCAATAATCCATGCAGCATCTTTATTTAAAGTATAATAGCCAGAAAAAAAACACAGATGTAACCAAAATGAAGGGCCCAAGTGTACCGAATGTTGTTGCATATTTAAAACCAGTGTCAGTCAAAGTAGGAGGCTTTACAAATGCAAAAGGACTAAGTTGCAATGAGCAAAATGGATATTGCAATTTGCAACCCGCTTTTTCACACTGGCCCACTTTGGAACTAGAGAGATTACCCAACATAAATCCCTCTGATAGGCTTGTTAGGTGGAGGCATATTACTCTGCCTGTCATAACCAAGCCTTGCTAGTCTCTAATACCTATTGTGAATTCTTAATATTTCTCTATGGGCCTGATATGATATGATATGGCATTTGTAACGTGCCTATACACAAGTGCTTCAAGGCGCGACGAGGCAGGGGGGGCATCAAGGGGAGAACAGACAATGATCCTACTAGGCCAGGTGTCATTCAGAACACGCAAGTGCAAGGGTAGGGGGACTGGGAAAAGTGCAAGGGGAAGGGGAGAGGGGAAGTGCAGTACATGGTTAGTAGAATACAAGATAAGTAATAGGGCCAGCTGGTGGCAAGTGCAAGGAGAGTGCAGTGCATGGTTAGTAGAATACAAGATAAATGATAGGGCCAGCTGGTGGCAAGTGCAAGGTAAGTGCCGGGAGAAGGGGCTGTAGGATACAGAGACAGTCCCGTAGTGTAGGTTGGCAGTGCAGGGAAGAGTGGCTGGGCCAAGGACCGAGATCAGTGAGTGGCCAGTTGCAGATTCAGTGCAGGTTCAGTGATTTTAGCAGGGGAGAGAGGGAGAGAAAGCAGAGGCAAAGAGGAAGGTTTTGAGGTGCTTCCGGAAGCGGAGATGGTTCTCCTCAAGTTTCAGGGAGGCAGGAAGTCTGTTCCAGAGGGAGGCCCCTGCTGCGGAGAGAGATCTACCCCCAGCTCGTTGCTTGGAGAAGCGGCTGACCCTGAGGTAGTTGGAGGTGGATGAGCGAAGAGCTCGAGAAGGAAGATATTTAGGAAGAGAGAGTTGAAGGTATTTTGGCCCAAGGCCCCAGAAGGCCTTGTGGACAATGCAGAGGGTTTTGAACTTAATGCTCGCAGCCACTGGGAGCCAGTGTAGCGATTTCAGTCTGGAGAGATACGGTCACAGGGCTTGAGGCCAAGGACAAGTCTTGCAGTCCTGTTCTGGATGAGTTGCAAAGGGCGGAGAGTAGAGGCAGGAAGATTTAGATAGATGCTGTTACAGTAGTCCAGCTTCGAGAGAACCAGGGCTCTGGAGACAGTGAGCTTCTGGGGGAAGGAGAGGAAAGGAAGGATATCTCTGAGGAGGTGTAGCTGGTAGTGTGACTTCTTAGAGACGTCAGATATGTGAGGAGAGAAAGAGAGTGTGGAGTCGAAGATGACCCCGAGGTCCATAGCAACAAATGCTGCTCACTTTTCAATTATCCTCGCCACTCCTTCCCGCCGATATACAAACATATGCACCATATCATTACTGATAAAATATCAGATAATGTTAATCTCAGGACTCAAGACATTCCAAGGTTGGCGGGGCGGTAATTCCCCATTGAACATTGGCCCTTCCCCATTCCCATTTTTGCCCCATAGGGCTCAATGGGACTGCGGAAGGCGGTAAGTACGGTACCGCAAATTGCGATACCGTACTTACGTCACAAGTCCCTTTGCAGGTCCCTACTTTAACGGCTGTTCTAGACCAGCCGTTCAGGTCGTGTCTCGCAAAGGGACCTCGTAGTAAGGCGCTAAGTGGTTAACAGTGCTGCAGCCTTTTACGGTGCCATTAACCACTTAGCGCCAGGGTCGTAATGAGGCCCATTGTCTTTTCCAACTGAAGAAAGTGCACATAGCATATAAACATTCACCAAAAGAAAAGATTCTCCTGTATTGTTGCTGGCTAAGTATAAAAGGTGAGCACCTTTTATGTCTAAGAATCTGTAACAAAACATGCCCTAAAGAGCATATTACAATATAAGATATTTTACAGCTGTGTGATAGCAATTTGTCTGGTCTTGTGGCTAAGAGTCTGGTCTAATTCTATTCAGTTTTGCAAACTGAAGTCTATATTTGCCTTTCTAAGTTCTTGTTGCATTGTATTCAGATGACAATGACAAAATATTCGGCAACAGCCGAATTGCAAGAAACCATTCGCCTGTGATCCGAATAGCTTTTTTCAGCCGGAATTCTGCTGAATACTTACTCGAAGTGAAGTTCGGTACTCCCTTACTTCAAAGTGTTGCATTATTGATTTATGTATTATATTAACCCCAGTTATTAATATCATTGACGTCTGTTGTGGTTTATACATGTTCTATACATATCCACCATGTCCTATCTTACATAACTTTGTCTTTCTTTAATTTAACCTCTCCCCTGCTTTATTGCCTCTACTTTTCATACAAGATCAGTGTTAGTTTCCCTTACTTGAGGCTTGCCAACTAACTACTGCTGGCTTTTCCTCCTCGCTTAACTTACCCTGTCCTCCTATTTCTCTTTATCCAACAATGTTTGCTATCTCTATTCCCTAAGACTCACCTTCCATTCCTGATCTGAATGTTTGGTGAGCTTTCTCTCCACCTTCCCTACTGGGCCCTATGCTTTAGAGCCTGTTTATCCTCTATCTTCATTCACATGTGCTTCTTACTGCTTTCCAATATATCTCCCTCTTCCTGTCATCTTCATCCACTCTGCTCTATAAGGAGGGCTAAGTGTCACTTTTTATTGTCATGAGCTATTTTTATTTTATGTTTTGCATTTATAAAGCACACAAGAGGCCCGGAGGCATTGTGGTGCTGTTACATACTTGAAACGATTTAGGCTCTTCTACAACCCAATCTCATCTTTGCCTTTGCATCTGAAGTTCTCAGGACCTTCCCTCCACCAAGCCCACAATGATGTGCTTGCTGTTTCCCAAGATCTGCAATTTACAGTTGGCCTGCCATCTCTCTGCACATTACATCACCACCATCATGTTCCTGTCCCAAGGCAATCTGGGTTACCTTAATGATGTGCATTTATTTCCCTCATACTACATCTTCTGCTGTGTGCTCCTTACTTCCCAATTCTTTGCAGCCTGTTTTACTTCCTCCACTGACACCACCGTACTCTTGTACTCAATGGGCCCTCAGGCATTAGATAACCATCACTCTTTCATCTCATTAACCTCCCTGTCCTTAATTTAATTTGGATTTCCTTGTAGTCCCACCCTCCCATATTGCTTTAACTTATTTTCACTGCTACACTTCCTCTTTTACAGAGCCTGCTTTTCCTTTATCTGTGGCACTCATAAAAGCTACATCTGCTGACATTTTCACCATTGATCTAGCATTACCTTTCAATGAATTGCTCAAACACAGCAAAATATCTTTTAAGAAAAAAGTGCTCATACATATCCCATGCCTTCCTCTTGCTGACTCATGCATTAATGTTTTGTCTAAGCAGACTGTTATAGAAATCCTAGTATTTCTGACCATTCATAGTGTCTCTCCTCACTGCCATTAGTACCTGAAAGAATGGTACTTTCAAGGTACATGGTTGTTACAAGAATCTCCTCAACTTTGACTCTCTCCTCCCTATCCTTCTCGGGACCTCCTCTTTGCAATATTCCACCACTGTCTCTCTCACTCTGTATTCTGTTTAATCCCATCAATGCTTCTATCTCTCCTCTGTTGCCAGTCCACTGTGAGCCCTCCTTATTTTACCAGACTTTGGGCCTCATTCCGAGGTTGGAGGTAGCCATGGCGCTATTAGCTCCATGTCTACCCCCTTACCGCATACCGGGACCAGGTTCCCTGAATGGGGAGTTATCGGGCCATTCCAACCTTGGAGGTACCGGTATTTCCCCATTCAGGGAACCCATCCCCATTCCCATTCGAGCCCCCATAGGGCTAAATGAGAATGGGGACCATGCTAACAACGGGCCCGTTAGTAACTGGCCCGTTGTTAGGATGCTGGTCCTTTATGAGCTCCCACTAAGGGCGTCTGGTAAAGCCAGCCGCCCTTAGCGGGACCCGCTAAAGGACCTAGTAATGCATCAGTAAGGGGTTAACGGCACCGGCACCCTTACCGTTGCTGTTAACCCCTTACCGCCCACCTCGGAATGAGGCCCTTTGCCTGGAACAGTCCCTAATCACCTTCTCTCTGCCTCTTCTTTGGCCAGCTCTCCTCTCCAGATATTTGACCTTTGCTGTACCAGTCCTCACCCAAACCGATCCTGTTGGAACATTGCCACCCTCAGTGTTTGATCCCCTAGTAACCATGAATTTCATAAATGAACAAGAGATCAACTTCCTATCTCCCCCAGATATTTGGTTCTCTTTTAGCTACACAACATTGATTGATATCTCAACCCTAGAAAATAACACAATAATGTCAGCAATAGGAAAAACAAAGTGGGACGGGCATTGTCCTGGTTTTCCACTTTTCAGTACAGACCTCCTTGATTCGCCTGACCTATGCCTTATTTCCAATAACACTAGCCCCCACTCATGTCCCACTCATGTCCCCCCACCCACCCACTCACCCACCCAGCAGTGACATGCCCATCTCATGACACAAACCAAAAGTCAACTATGTACATCAACACATGTCAGTCACACACACACACAGGTTGCCATTGATTGATTGAGTAAACCCACATGTCAACATGCATGAACCCAATGAGTGAATCCCACCCATTGAAGTAAAAGATCAAAATGTATTAAGATGAAAACCAATTGAAAGTACTTCAAGCATAAAATAATGGCAAACATGAAATGAAATGCATGTCCAAATAAAAAAAATTAAATTCCTCAAAAAAACCCAAGTAATCCAAAAGACAAATGGCCAAAACTCTCTGTCCACCAAACCAAATCCAAATGAAACGCAAAAAGGTAAATCCATTGATCCATGGTGAAATGAAATTAAAATGTCCAAATAAATCCAACGTCCAACTATGTACAATACGATTCTCAAGGGTCCATGAGCCCAACGAAACCAATGAAACCTATCTAATAACCTACCTAACAAAAAAACTATTTACAAAAGTGTGGGGCATAGTCCAAAAGCCCCAAAATAAAAAAAAAAGGAAACCTAACACTATAAACTATTTACAATGGCGACGGGCAAGTCCTGCGGCTCACTCAGTGATGTTTTTGGCCAGGGCATCATCGAACTCCATGTCTATTTGCTGGAGGTGGGCCTCTGTCCTGGCCCCGAGGTCTCGAGGCACTCTGCCTGCCTCAATGTCTGACGCATGGAGAACTCTGCCCTGACCATGGTGAGCCGCGCCTCTTCCACCGCCGCCGCTCCGCACCTATACGCTGGCCCAACCGCAGCCACACGGAAGACACATCCATTCCAGGTTCCTCCTGCCCTCTGGCCGATGCCTGCCCCCCTGATGTCGATGGCCCCGAGCCATCATTGCTCCCACCTAGAGCCTGCTCCTGCTGCTGCTGCTGTCCATGTGCCCTGTCCGATGATGCCTGCACATCCTCCATCAGCTGGTCTCCAGTTGTGGTGTCCACCCCTGCTGGACCGCCGACTCCCGACTGTGGCAGGGATGGGATCTCCACCAAGCTGGCTGTGTTGGTCAGGCCAGGTCCACAGGGGGCCCTGGTGGAATCTGGGCCAGAAGACGGCAGGGAGAACGACTGGCACATAGTCTCCACAGAGGAGGAGAGGTCCACCAGAGTGCGCGTCACATGTAGGAACCCACCAACCAGGGCCCCTCCCAACAATGCCACGTCACGATGCTGCTGTTCGTGATGGCGTGCGTTCTCCGCCCAGGAAGAACGCACGTCATCACGAATGTCACGCGTGCGCAACGCGTCACCAATCAGGACAGAGCCCATACATTCATGGTACCCCTCATCCGCAGGAAGTGGAGAGGCAGATGACATGGCACTCTCCCCTACCTGCGGACGGGCCTTGGACAGGGCATCCCTGCTGGTGCATGGTGGTGCAGTCACAGGGTCAAGGACCTGTGCTGCCTCCTGACCCTGGCCCTGGACTGCACCACTTGCACCAGTTGTACTACCCCCACCAGGCCCCATGTGCGGCTCAGTAGCGGGCTCCTCCCCCTCTGTGGAGACCACCAACCTGGATGTCTCCGTACCGTCTTCCGCCATTGCAAGCCCCTGTGGGGGCTCACATGGCCCGTCCGCCACAGCCGTAGTGGCAGACGCGGCACCAGCCCCCTCGCTCTCGGATGATGGCAAGTCCTGGGAGGGTGGCTGGGCCTTGCGTCGCCGCCCAGTGGAGGCATCCCTGCCGCTTGGCTCCACAGCACCGTCTCCGCCCTCTTCTTCACTTGACGCTGCGTAGAGGGAGACATAGAACACAAGCATCAGGGTACAGTACAATATTCCCCTAGACAGGAAGCAATAACACATGAGTGGCAGTGTCTAATGTCACTTCCATCCTGTTCCTCCACAACACATGGGTGAATGCACGCAACACATGCATAAACAGGCATGGCGCCTGCAATCAACATCAGCATCCATGTACAAGGGCCTCTATTAATCAAAATGTTGCCTTCAAACTCACATGCATCATGGCTCACACTGATCCCATGCACACACATCACCGGAGGGTCATTCATCATGCCTTGTACACCACAGACACAGTGGATAGACACAGTGCAGACAACGGTGACCGCACTGCATGAGTGAATGTACACATCATCACGGACATGTGTCATGAATCCATGGCGTATCGAAGTCACAGACACACTTCTCAGACACACACACATGTGCACCATACATGTACATGACAGCAGCACCCATCCCTCACAGCCCCACCATGTGCAAGAACAGACACTGGCATGCTTTCATGTGTGCATTTGCCATACAGCTCCCCATGTTGCATTGGATCTCATGCACCAACCATGTGGTTCGCAGATTACTGGTCTCACATGCATGACCATGATGTCCCTGCACACACACATCCATACATGGCCCATGTCACACAAACAGGCAAGTATCAGACTACCAGCACACTGCAACATGCCCTGTCTCACACACCAATGCTTGGCCACTTACCGCTCAACTCCAGACGGGTCTTCCTCTGAAGGATCTGGGGGTTGAGCGCTGGGCATACATGTTCCAGGACCCTCATCTGGATGTCACTCATGCTGACCAGGCCCCCCCGCGAGGCGCTGACATCCTCCCAGCGCTTCTTGACGTGCTTCTGTCGCGGGTTGCCATCCCCTCCGCGTTGATGGCAACCACTACATCGTCCCAGATCCTCTCCCGTCCTTCCTTGTTGGCGTGTGATGTTCCGAAGATGGCATCATAATGCCCCAGGACATGCTCCACCAGGACACCAACTTCCTTCACACTGAAGCTGGTGGCCCTCTGCCTCTCTGGCTGGGGGTCGCTAGTGGTCTCAGATGGTATTTGCCCCAACATGGCGACCCCCGAGGCATGCGTGGGTGGGCAACTGGGTCCTGGGGCTGGGCTGTGGAGTGATGTTATCCCAGTCGGGAGTCTTCTGTTCCAGCAGGGGTGGACACAGCAACTGGAACCCTGGCTGACGTGCAGGCACCAAATAGCAGGGCACGTGGGCAGCAGGCAGGCAGCAGCAGATGGCAGGTGGGAGCGTTCTCGGGGCTCTGGGGGGCAGTAATTCGGCCTTCTGGGCAGGAGCGTGGTGTTCGGTGTGTTGTTGCGTGGCCAGCTTGATACGGAGTGATTTGGCAGGTGAACACCTTGCACGTCTGCGTGTAATTCGAGGAAAGGCCCTTAGCGCGTAAGCACGTCTGTGACGATACGCGCGCAGGCGTTTCCCTCGTGACGTGGGCATAGTGGTTCAGCGTGCGGGAAAAAACTGCACGTCTGCATGTGAATGCGTGTAATCCGAGGAAAGGACCTACGCGTAAGTGACGTGACGTGCATGGGCGTTTCCCTCAGCACGGGTTAAAGGTGAGCGGGGCCAGCAGTTCGCTGTACGTGCCTTTCATGGAGACCGACGTGTGTTGCTGCTTCGTGTTGTTTCGCGCGCAATCCCAACTTCACAGCGGATCAGGACGTATCTCTTCTTTTGGCGGGGGTATTGGCTATGCGTGTTTTTCATTATTACGCTTGTCAGCCGGTGAATCGCGCACACTATTTTTCCCACTGCGGGTGCCCCTGCGTATCACACCCGTTTCGAGGTCATAGTAGCCTGCGGGTCCCACGCATACGCGTTTTTTGTGTTACTGGGTGCCACCGCATACTGCGGGAGGTTGATTCCACGCATGTAGGCTGCAGGGTTGTGTGCACAGTTTTACTGCAGTTTTGGGGTGCCTGAGCATTGCGTGACCTGTCACTACATCACCAGGGTCACATACAGCCTTGCAGGTGCAGGGGGGCTGTTAACATCTTGCATCCCACCCCCTTCACCCCAATTGCCCAGGACAATTGTGGTGTAGACCTCCCATTGGCACTCCTCCAACTGTGCCGGCACTACTCCATCTGTGCCATGGTTGGGAGGCCACCAAAGGTGAGGGGCGCCTCAGCTGGGCGTCCTCCTCGTGGCGGGCATGGTCAGGGACGTGACCGGGTTTACCAGGGAGAAGGGGGACTCCAGGGTGTCCAGGGTGGCCGCAGAGGGGGAAGAGGCAGGGGTGCGCCACTTGAGCACGATGTTGTGCCATGTGTCGGTGCAGTCTTGCCACCACCCCCTGTGGTTCCGGGAGATGCAGCTTCTGCATCGGACACTGGTGCCCGTGTGACCCGGCAGTCTGTTTCATCGACTGCCACGGGCTCAAGGGCAGTGGTAGCTGCAGGTGCAGCTGTGGACACCACCACCCAGCCTCAGGGTCTGCCAGCTAAGGCTGCGTTCGCACTTGAAGAGCCCTTGGAAGATTTCCAACAGGCCATGAGGGAAACCGTAGGTGCACGCAGGGCTGCCCTGACCAAGACACGTGTCATTGGGGCAGTAATTTCATCTGCTGCCCCGACCAGCCGGGTGTTGGCAAGTGCAGGGGCAGATGCAGCCAACGACACCCCGGTTGTGAGTCTGCCAACCAGGACAGTCGCGGTCAATGACCCTGCCACAGCAGATGTTGCTGCGCAGGGCCCATTAGACGGCACCCAGCTGCCACTGACGCAAGTCAGGCCTTTGGTCAACCCTCCACCTGCCACTCCCTTGGCTCAATCCACCGGTGCTACTGGCCATAGTGATCAGGCAGCATTTGCCAGCCAGGGTCTGCCCACAATCCAAGAGGAGGAAGGTTGCACCTGCTGCACAGGCTGGGACCCCACACACAGCCACGACCTCCAGCACATCGAGGAAGAAGCCTTTCTGCAACCAGGAACTGGACTGCCTCGTGGACTACGTGCTGGGCCACAGCCATGACATGCTAGTGGGTCCTAATTGTCAGACTACGGCTGCCCACTCTGATACCCACTGGAAGCAAGTTGCGGAACATGTGAGTGCATTCGGCCATGAGGTGCGCACGGCGCAAGAGTGCAAAAAGTGTTGCAATGACCTCAAACACAGCACTAAGGCTAAGCGTGCCTCAAATTACAACTTGACTCTGGTGACTGGCAGTGGGCCTGCACCTGAGGAGGAAGACCTCACTCCGCATGAGTCACTCGTTGCGGAGTTCATACCATCTGAATCGGTCGAAGGAGTGGGAGAGATGCCGGACTTTGATGCCCAGTCCAGTGAGTGTTGCTGCGTGTCTGTTGTGGACATGTGTGTTTCACTTGTGTGATGTGTTGTGCATGACTGCCACTACATGTCACGTGTACATGGTTCTGATGTGCAAGTAATGCAATGCTTCCCTGATGCATGTCTGTTCTGCTGGATGGTGGACATGTGGAGCGGACGGGGAATGTACGCATCACCACTATTGCACCCTACTCACATGCTGGTCACCAGGATGCCCCTCAAGTCCATGTTCCAGCTCACTGGCCCTTCAGCATGTAGCGTGGGGTGACCTTCCTCTCAGCCCAGGGACTATGTCATAGCATGACTGACGTGCATGTGTCCTGTGCCTGCATGTGGGTACTCCATGTAGGTATGCTCCCTTGCCCCTCCACCACCACTCTTCACCCCAATACCACCTTAACACTGGTATGCTTCAATTTTGCCATTGAGTACTTCCCTGTTAATGCATCCTGTGTACATGCTGACTTCAAGCAGCCAATCTGCTAGACATATGCTGTGTGGTACATCCTTTGTACTTGATGAAGGGTGTCTCACTTGGACTGTGCAGAGGTCAGATGCCCAGCAGGGACATGAGTGCCCATTCATGCTCCATGTGTATTCCACTCATGCCCCTATGTGTCCTTGACTGGATGACCATTGTGGTAGGAGTCCAGGGGGACGTACATTGCATGGCATTTCATCAGCCTTCCCATTTCCACTGTGGCTCAGTCTTCGTCACACACATGTTTATGGTGTGAAGGTCTGTGTGGGTCACAGGCCTCAGCCTGTTTAATGGCCAATGACTCTCTCCAACTGGTGTAGTGTCTTCTTCACACGTGGGTGTACTCCAAAGGTTTCATCATGTGTCCTGCTTACTGTCTCATCATCATTTGCTGTGTTGTCACTTGACTCACATGATGCAGTTGATGCTAGTCAACACTGTCTGTCAATACACATCCCTGCATTTTCACTTGGGGGGAGGGGTGGTTTACTTGTAGACATGCTACCCATTGAATGCACATTGCACGTGATGCCTGAAGTTGACCTTGCACTGCCTTCACATTTTCTGACACACATCATGAAGTTCTTGCACATGTAGATAGTGAGTAACGTACATATTTGCTGCACTGCATCGACCCACTTCAGTGCAAACTGACACCTTTCGACATGCCTAATCACAGAAGCAATTTCAAGTTGACCCAGCATGCATGGCAGGTTCTATTTTGTGTGTGAAATGTCTGCTTGATATGTTTGGTGTCTGTGTGTTTTGTGTGCTTCTAACATGTGTAGTGACCTTTTTTCTCTCTACTTTTTAGATGATGACGCAATGGAGCCAGAGGATGGTGTTGTCATGCCAGGAACAGGGTTGTCATCGCTACAGCAACCTGGCACAAGTGGGGGTCATGGGGTGGTAGGCCACGAAAACCGACATGTGCTACAGTCCATCTTGTCTCTGGCTGGCAATGAGTTCAGCCCTGATGACCACTCTGACGTCCATGTCGAGTTAGATAAGCATTGGGTCCATTTGTCAGTTGTGAGTGATTCTGATGTGGACACTCCTCTGTCCGCGACACCTGCACTGAGTGGTCATACAGTCTTGGAACCTCTGCCTGTGGTGGATCGGGACGCAGGGTCACCCTCCACACCAGTCACTGATGTGCCTGGGCCATCACGTCGACGGGGGCATGTAGTCGTGCATCCGCGGGCGGTGCCAACACAACGAGGACACCCAGTCCTTGTGTCCCCCAGGGGTCAAGCCCAGCAACGCAGTCACCGCGCGCAACCGCAGTATACTGAGTGGAAGCAAGACATGACTTACAATTCTGAATGGCAGGGGGCAGCAATGGAGAACATCGCTGAAAGCATGGAGCGTGTGGCCCAATCCGTGCTCCCCCCTGCTAGGCAGGTGCTTCTCCAGTAGCAGGCGGCACAGTCCACGGCCCGCTCGCTCAGGCTGGGCATGGCGGCCTCAGACAGGGCACGCCAGGCTGAAATGTCGTCTCTGCATAAAGCAATTGCTGCTCACGGAGAGGCACACATGGAGGCCCTGAGGCAAGAGTATGCTTCCCTCAGATCCACTCTGGGTGTCCTTCTGATGTCCCAGAGGGAGCGGGCAGAGGAGAGGTTTGCGCAGCTTGAGCGTACCACCTCAGCTGAGCTACATGCTTGCCGGGAGGTGCAGCAGCTGTCCAGCCAGGCCTTGCAGGATGAACTCTGTGTTACTCGTGCTACCTTGCAAGAGGAAGCACGTGTATCACGGGAGGTTCTGCATGCAGACCTACGTGTGATCGCCGCACAGATCCAGGCTCACCCATACGGCAGACTTGCTGCCGACGAGGGGCAAGCAGCGGCTATGTGTGGCCAGGCTCCTGTGCCACGTCATCCTTTCCAGGAAGTGCCAGACTCGGACGACAATCTATCTCCCACATAGGTCGGGCTGTTTAGGCTTTGAGCCCATGGAGGTTTTTTTTTTTCCTCAACATCATCGCATGTGGGTGTTGAGCAGCACCCTGTACCTCCCCCCTCCTGGTTGCCTCCCCCCCGGGTCATATGTGGCCATTTTTGATTTTTCTTTTAGTTTAGTTTAGTTTAGTTTCATTTTGATAGTTAGTTTAAAAAGGTAATGTAGGTTTTTCATAGTTAGTGTAATTAGTTCATATAGTTTGAAATTATTTGTCTATTGTGCTTTCATGTGACGGTGTGGTGCTTTGTGGCTTTTGAGAGCATCCACTGTCTGTTCCAGCTGGGCCCTTCAAGCTTGTCTTGCGTATGTGTTTGCAGCTTGGGGTCCTTGACTCACATATGCCACTCCTGCTTCCCTTATCCATGGGCTGGCAAGGATTGTTCGGTGTAACAGCCTATTACACAAGGGCTCTGGACTGTCATATCTGTGGCATGTCTGCTGCTGTGAAACTTGTGTTAACACCCCTAGTGGGGATGATAGGGGTGTTATTGACCACTGTTCTTCATTCGCGAGATGGGGGGATTCATGATTGATGTGTACATTCATTGATATTCATTGTGTAGTATGTTTATTATCTAGACTGTACATGTGCTTGTTGCAATTCATGGCATAGATGGTGTGTTCAACAGTTTGCCTGTGAAAGACGGACTGATGGTGTGATTTGTGTTGTACATCTCTGACATGGTCCAGTCATGTAATGCCTGAAGAGACACAAACAGATGATTTTAAAGCATTAATCATGTGTTTCATGCCCTTTCTGCAGGGGGATGAGCCTCCAGACCACCTTTGCCAGCAGACATGGGCGATTGGACGTCTGGAAGCTGGACACGTTTGGTGGTGCTGACATGCGCATGTGTGCGCAAGCAGAGGCACAGGGATTGCGCTCATACATCCGAAAGGGACTCCAGGCAAGGTGAGCAGGGCATGGGGGCCACAACGCAGCAGACCTTCCACCTGGCCAGTTGCACATGCATGCTTAGTAGCAGCACTGACGGTGAGCTTGGACAAATAGTGGTGTTGAAGTGCACAATACAGCTGAGATGCGTTGGTGGACTAATGGCTAGTTGATGGGAAAGTTGTCTGGGGGACCTGCAGGGCCAGTGGCACATACGCTCCGGTCCACCATGGTCCATTGAGGCACTTGTATTAGCCATGTAGCATTCCGAGACATGGAAAGAAGCAGCTCACAGGGACAGACAGCAAGGGACAGACTCGTGTGCAGTGCATTTCATTACCATGTAGAATTTGACACATGCACTACCTACTTTTTTTGGGTCATGGTGGAACACGACTTGTTCTGAAGTCATTCCTTGCTATATGCGTCTGGCTGCTTACCCAGGGAACATTGCATGTTGTGTGATTCGTGACACATTGGTCTTCCATTTGTAACGCACCCAGCGGCACATGACTTACTGCATTGACTGTGTATGAACCATCACAGGGGTAATGTTATGTATGGGTACGAAGCATCCACACCAGATTGTTTGTTTGTAGAGTATTTTGTTACTTTGGGGCATATGTGGTGGTGTGTTTGTGTGTTATAGGCATGCACAGATTAGTAACTGTGGCTCTCTTTGCAGCATTAAACTGCTCCTGTTACCGGACCTGAGAGTGCCCAGGCAGGAGGCCAGCTCTCACCCCAGAGATAAGTTTCTGTTTGTCTTCCATTTGAGTAATTTGTTACTATGTGCATGATGATCAGGTTTGGTGTACTTGTGTATGTGTTAATGTGAGTGGTACAGTTTTGTACATTTCCTACTTTCCCATGTGAATCCTACTCCCCTCTCCTGCCCCTCATTCCAGTTATATTGTACAGCAATGCCTGTCCCGGCTGCATATCCCTGACCCTCCTTCCCCACCAGGGTCTCAGAGGCCTGTGTGAGTTTGGCCTTGCAGGCACCCAGCCACGGTGGGGGTGGTTGGTTCGTGCCACTCCTGCACCTGTACATAGGAGCAGTGACAGTACACATCAGTTAGTGGTGCATTATTCTGTGTTATGTACCACACATGGTACACATCCTGTTGTGAAATTGTTTTACTGTGCTACCTTGGTTGTTACGTCATTGTGGTAGTACTTTGGCTTTGCAACATACTGCTACTTCAAGACATCTACTGGAGGGTCTTCTGGTTTGTTTTGCTGCCTGCAGGCTTTTTGCTTGGCTTCTGTGTTGGCCTGCTTTGAGTTCTCTTTGATGTGGTGTTTTTGCAAGTCAAGGTGGCCTCTCAGGGTGCTGGGCACTTTTTGCACACAAGGTGGGAGATGGTGACAAAGGAGAAGGGTGATCCTGTGGCCAGGCGAACTTCAAGGATGAAGGCTAGATAACCCAGGTGCAGTTGTTCAGTGGGTCATGGTGATTTGTGAGGGAGGGGGGGTGTTTTGTTGTTGACAGTTGCCTTGCCCTACAGTGTTATGCACACTCTGACATTGTAATTGCAGTATCCTATGTACATGATGTATTCTGCTGATCAATGCCTGTTCATGTGTTGTGTTTACCTTTCAGGTGTGAGAGAATAGTTGTGGCTTGACATGCTGGGGTGTACACATGGTGAATGTTCACATGTGATGTGTAGAGGAAACTGATGGTCACTTGATTGCACATGCATATATTGAGTGCATGTCCCTACTGACCCACACACTTGCTCTATGATCCACTACATGTACAACCACCTTTCCATGTCCACATCTACACTCTGTTTGCCTTCTGTTGCCCACTGTGTCCCTGCAGCACATGATCTATGACCAATTGTGGATCCTGTACATGCATAAATTGCTTTTTGATGTATTTTGTCGCTTGGATGTGATGCTCAGGGTGTGCGTCACACACAATGGCTGTTCACTATGCTGTGCGCTGAGCAGTGTGTTGCATGAGGTGGGCACGGCACACAGAAGCTGCAGTGTTGATTTTACAATGCACAATGTGCATGTAGACAGGCATTCATTATTATGTTACAACTACAACTGTTGGAATGCATTTGGGTATGACTTCTTTTGGGTGGGAGGTTGTTGGTCAGTCATTTTATCTGATTCCATGTCAGGCATCATTGTGTGATGCCACTTTACATTTTTCACATGTCAATGTGTACCTTATTGTTACTGTGTTGGTGTATGGCTATTGCTTGCCATGTCATGTTGTGGTTTGGGAGGGTTTGGGTGACATAGCAGTGATAGTCATGGCCTGTTTTGCAGGTCTGTGTGATTCACACCGTGCATGTGTGCCTTTTGGTCACACAGGATTGCTTATGTTTAAGTAGCTAGGGATGCACACAATGTGGCACTTGCATGGCAACATTCTCATTGTGGTAAGGTTGTGACAGTTGACTGTCTCTTTGTCATCATCGATTGTCACCTGGTATGTGCCAGGCCTGTGTGCACTCCGCAGGGGTGGGAGTTTAGGTGAAAAATGTGGCCACAATTGAGTCCGGGCTGCCTCGCCATGTGCCCTGTCCCCTCCCATTGGCAGCGCCTGTGCCTGTGGTTGGGGATGTGGGGGCACCACCATGTCCACCGGTACGCCCTGCCGTGTTGCAACATTGTGCAGGACACATGCTGCCACAATGATCCTGCACACTACTGGGGGTGCATAGAGTAGCTGCCCGCCAGAGCGGTCAAGGGAGCGGAAGCGTGACTTGAGCACTCCGAATGTGCGCTCCACTATGGCCCTGGTTGCAATATGGGCAGCGTTGTATCTTACCTTGGGTGGTGTGGTGGGGTTCCGGATTGGAGTCATCATGTGGTTGCTGAGAGGGTAGGCACTGTCCCCTGGAGAGGTGATGATGGTTGTGATTATTGGGCTTTGTGTATTTGTGTGTGTGTGTGACATGCATGCATGTGCACAGGCATTTGTACTCACCTAGGAGCCATGTGTCACCATGCTGCCCAGCTTCCAGGGCCCGGCTCAGGGCGGACATTCTGTATATGAAACTGTCATGGGTGGAGCCAGGGTAGTTTGCATAGACAGAGGTGATGATTCCCTTTGCATCACATACCACCTGCACGTTGATGGAATGCCAGTGCTTGCGGTTTCGGTAGATGTGCTCAGTGGCCCTAGGGGGACGTAGGGCCACATGGGTCCAATCTATGGCACCGAGCACTTTGGGGAAGTATGCCACCCTGTAAAAGTCCTGGAAAACGGCCTGCCTTTCTGCGGGTGTTCTGGGCATGTATATACGACTGAGGGGCGCGCCGTCATGATTGCCAAGACCTGGTGTAGGAAGCGTGACTGCGTGGCCTGTGAGACCCCCCACTATGGCAGTAGTCTGCTGAAATGACCCAGTGGCCAAAAAATGCAGGACATTGAGCACCTTCTCCAAGGGTCTCAATGCTTGGGAGCAGAGGGTGGGAGATGTATGGTCATCTTCCCACTCCCTGACCAGGTCTAGGATGATACGAGGTGGAAACCTATACCTGCCGTAGACCTGGTCGTCAGGCATCCCAAAAAGGCTTGTCCGGGGTGAAAAAATGCATGCCCTGGCTATTCTCCTCCTCCTGCGGTGTCCCACGATCAGTGCTGCGACAAATGGGGCATTCATCGTAGCGGTATATACGTGTTTGTTGTTTGCGTGCACTTTTATACTGTGCACGGGGACGCTTCCGCCTGCCTTCCTGTGGCGTACGCGTTGATGCCTATGCGTGTCTTGTGCTGTGCGCAGGTTTCCCTTATTCGGATCCATGAATATGGGTTGTTCGCGTGCGTGTGGGCGTTCCGTGTAGTTCCCTGCAGTACTTCCCCAGTTACGCCTTCTTTTTCACGCATTATTCCCCATTCTGCGTGTTCCGCCCACTGTTCCGCCCACGTTTGTTGTGTGCGCCGCGCTATGTGTGCTTTCGCTGTGCGCGTAGCGCACGCCGTTTGATGACGTGTGTGCCCGTGTGCGCCACATACGGATTTGGCGCACAACCAGTGGTATACATGCGCAGCACCTTCCTTGAATTGCACGCTTGCGCCACCTTGCGCCTGCTTGCGCTGGGATTTTCGGCGCACGATTGTTCCATGAATCGGCCCCTTAGTTCTTCCAAACAATATCCAAACACTAGCTGTGGTTCGGAAAAAAGTGCTTTGGGTGGTTTATATCAACAATGTTTGGACAGGGCATGCATGATTCGAGTTTAGGATCAGTCTTGTCAGGAAGTGGCAGAAGTTGGAGGTTGGTAGAATAGTTAAGGGAATAGGTTCAGCTGAGCGAAAGATTAAGGGCCTCATTACACGGTAGGCGGTAAACCATGGCGCTATTAGCGCCATGGTTCATGCCGGTAATTTACGGGTACCGCCTTGGTGGAAAGGGGAATTACCGCCCCATTCCAAGGTTGGCGGGGCGGTAATTCCCCCTTCCACCATTGCCCTTCCCCATTCCCATTTTTGCCCCATAGGGCATAATGGGAATGGGGAAGGCGCTAATTACAGTACCGCAAATTGCAGTACCGTAATTAGCTACCTGGGTCCCTTTGCGGGTTGGTTTTTAACGCCTGCAAAAAGCAGGCGTTAAATTCCCCAACCCGCAAAGGGACCTCGTAGTAAGGCGATAAGGATTTACCGGTACCGGTAAAATACTGGTACCGGTCAACCCTTACCACCTACCGTGTAATGATGCCCTAAGTCATGACTAGGATTGTGTTAAAGAAAAGGTGAAACATTAAAGGAGGCTTTATTTGAGGGACAGAGACACATTTAAAATAAAAGTTAGTTGAAGCACAGTTAAAACATTAAAATATGATTTAGCTGATGAGAGCTAGGACATGGAAATATTAAAGCCCTTGTTTATGCCAATAATACTGACTGTTTTTCATACCGGGTACCACATTAAATGACATAAATTAACCTGTTATTTATTTCAGTGTGAGGAGAAGTGAAGGTAGCCAGGTGATTAGATTACATTTAGTGACTAAATACTGTTGTCTTGCAGTTTCAAATAAAACATCAGACACTTTATATTATGCAAGAGAGTGCATTCAATGTGGTTAACTGAGTGTGTTGTGAAGAGAAAAAACACATACATTTCTTTGCATTCAGAAGTCACTGCTACTTACGAGTGGATAACATCTGGAAAGCCATGATGCAAGTTTAAACTGCAATAACTTGCTGTGGCCCTCATTACGACCCTGGCGCAAAGCGAAAAACGATGGCGGTAAACGATTACCGCCATTGTCTTCCGCTAGGGCCGATTACGACCCGTGACCGTAAACTACAATGTCATTAGCGGCATCGTAGCTAACGCTGCCGCTGACTGCGCCAAGGGCGCGCGCACACGAACATCCACACCGTACTTAGCGCCATGGCGGAAAGGTACGCGAATGCCGACCCAAGCGGACATGCCCCTAACGCCATCACCCAGCCCGTTAAGTACCTTACCGCCATGGTGCTAAATAACGCCATCGCGAACCAACCGTAAAGGGCCATGTAAAGTGAATGCAGCTGCCACAGGTGCACAGAAACAGCACAGGTGAAGGCAATACAGACTCAGGAAGTAAAAAAAGAGCACACCCCACCCCTTCCCACACCCAGTCACACTCCACAATGATACCAATAGGACTAGCAATGTTGGGGCTGGAGGACCTGATAGCAATGCGAGTGCTACAACAGCAACTACAACAACAACAACAACAACAACAACAACAACAGGCTGCACAGAGGAGACGCAGGAGGAGAAGGAGGGCAAGGCAGGCCCAGCAAGCCCCACCAGCACAGCCAGTGCCACCACGCAGGCAGCCCCCAATCCCACGCATCAGAGCCAGCCCATTCAACCTCACCGCTGTGCAGATCCACACCCTGTACCGATTGGACCGGGACACCATCACCACCATTGTGGACATGATACACAACGACATCGTCAGCATGATTGAAACACCCACTGCCACCCCCCCCCTACTGAAGGTAGTGTCCGTGCTCCACTTCCTGGCCACAGGCACCTACCAGCACACAGTGGGGCACTTGCATGGCATATCACAACCATTATTCTCGCATACACTGATGCAAGTGCTCGATGCCCTCCTCAAGCACACAGATGACCACATCTCATTACCACGGTCTGCCCAGGAGATTGCCAACACCAAAGTGGGTTTCCATGCACTGGCCGGCATACCTGGTTGCATTGGTGCCATTGACTGCACCCATGTTGAATTGGTCCCACATGCCATGGAGGTACCGTACCGCAACCGTAAACATTTCCACTCAATCAACGTGCAAATGGTCTGTGACTCCAACAGGATCATCACACATTGTTCTGCCAGATACCCCGGATCAACCCATGATTCAATGGTCCTTCGGAACTCCACAATACCAAGCTACATGGAGCGACATGCAGGCCCAAGATCCTACCTACTCGGTGAGTCTAATGTCATGAGCATGGAAATGCAAAGTGGGTGTTGAATGACGTACCAATGCATATTTCATCTGGCAGATACAGGGGGGTGATGCATACGTCACATGGGTGCAACTAGCAGTAGCCAGATCATTCCCTGTGGCAGCACTGACGTCAACAGAGTAGTGTACACATTATGCCTGACCTAATCATCCCAACATGTGAATGAAAGTGTATCCCAAAAACGACACAACCATCTGCAAGTGCATTGTGCAAATTGTGACCGCATTGACCCTAAAGAAAACCACCAACATGCACGTCACCATGCACCAACTACTGAAAGGCCTGTCCCCCACAACTGCGCACAAAGGAGGCACATGACAGACAGGAACATCAATGCACCACTACAAGACCCACAAACTGTCCCCATTAACACCAGTAATGCTCACTGGGGTCATAATGAGCCAGACATCAATGTTGCTATCATGTGAGCTTCAAGCTCACAGGACACGTGCAAGGTCACATGAATGACGGCCTGAACAGACACAGTGGATGGCCATTCACAAGGCAATCGTCCCCCCTGCATTGTGTTTTTGCATGCAAAACAGTACATGAGAGCCATGAACACATACTGGTTGCACAGTGTAAATCCATTAGCACAACTCTAATTGGTGCACAGTAACAGTCGGAATCAAGGCATGGTTGTGCGTCATGTTCACAAATCAATCTCGTTCCTGACACATTCATTTCTCACATTTTACAGGTGATGCGGGCTATCCCCTAAAGAGGTGGCTCCTCACACCAGTGCGGAACCCATCAAACCAGCATGAGGAGGACTACAACCGTGCCCATGCACGTACCCGTGTGGTGATAGAGCAGGCTTTTGGCCTACTGAAGGCACGTTTCCGCTGCCTCAGCAGGTCTGGCGGGGCACTCCTGTACCGCCATGAGAAGGTTGCAAAGATCGTCATGGCATGTGTCATGCTACACAATATGTGCATCAGACGAAACATGCCTCTGCCCCCTGACGCAGAACCACAACCACCTGATGATGGGGATGATGATGATGGGGATGGGGCAGCACCTCAGGGAGGCAGCGATGCACAGGAGGGGCATATAATGCGTCAGAATGTCATTGACCGATACTTCTAGCACACACAGCGTGTGTGTAACATATGGATGGCACTTGGGGCACTGTGTGTGTCTGGTATGTCAACACTGTGGACTGTAAAACAATAAAGCACACATACTCAATGAGCAATGTCCACACATTTCGTTTGTGAGAAATGAAAAAGTGTATTGTTCTTCTGAATAGGTATAACAGAACCCCCCCCTCCCCCCTGAACACACCAACACACCCAATTCCCCCCTCCCCCTCCCCCCTGAACACTCCAACACACCCAATTCCCCCCTCCCCCCTGAACACTCCAACACACCCAATTCCCCCCTCCCCCTCCCCCTGAACACTCCAACACACCCAATTTCCCCTCCCCCTCTCCCCTAAACACTCCAACACACCCAATTCCCCCCTCCCCCTCCCCCTGAACACTCCAACACACCCAATTCCCCCCTCCCCCTCCCCCCTGAACACCCTGCAAACATGTGACAGTGCCCGTGGTGAAGTGTGTATAGTTTTGCACACTATTGACTGCCCCCTCTCCCGGAACCTGGGGCCCCCCTGCCTGTGCTCCTCAGGGTCCTGGATGACCTGCGGACGGGAGAGGCTTGTGCTGAACTTTCAGCTGAGGATGTACCGGGCTGCTCAGTACGGCATGTGTCCACAATTGTCTGGATGAGCTGGCTCATCATCTGTCGCACTGCAGCAAGTTCGGTGCATATGTCCCTGCTGGCAGTTTGGATGGCAGACCTGATGCCATCAGCACTCCTCTCCATGGCTGCACTGGCACTTCCACATTCTGCAACATGCTGCGTGAGGAGTGTGCCCAGTACTTCCTGCCTGTTGGCAATCTGCTCCAGCGACAGCTGGAAATCTGGCCCAATGGAGGGTGCCAATGGGGGACCAATGGGACTACTCCCATCTTCCCCAACTCCCACTGGGCTTGGAGTTGCTGGCCATGAATTAGCAGGCAATTGGCCCTGGGTGTCATCTCCATGATGGCTGATTGGGGATAGGTGTGGTGAGTGAAGTTGCGTGTTGTGGGCAAGTCCAGTGTCATCCTCCACATCACTATCGGAGCAGGCAGCGATAGCTGCAGTCTCCCCAACAGTACTGCTCCCTGCTGACACATTGCCCTCAGTGGGCAACAGTGGGTGTTGTTGGGCTGCAGGTGCTGTCACGACCCCTTCCTCGGGGGACTTTGCTGCCCTGGCCTCTTCAGCCTGGCGTGGTTTCGGCCTGGGTCCAGCAGAGGTGGATGCATGGTTCCCTTCTCCCACTTTCCTGGCCTTCTTGGCTGGGGTGCTGGTGCTGTCGTCCCTGCCAGTGTCCGATTGCGAGCCTGTGGTGGAGCAGAGGAGGGTGACTGTTATTGATGGTTCAGCGCACATTGAGCAGGCATTGTGAAGAGTGTAATGGATAGATGGTGGAGTTAGTAGCCCGTGACATAGAGGTTGCCTCCCTTTAGGTTCGGTTTTGCATGCAGGTGTGTGTCTGCCTACTGTACAGTGTACATGCTGCATGTGCGCAGGGTGTGGCTCATCTGCTGATGTGTTGCGTCTGCCACATTGTGATTGTCACGTGCAAGTGTATCAGGGTGTCTTGCAAGGCTGGATATGAGGCACCTACCTGTGTCTCCAGATGTCGGGGCCCCTCTCTCCATCTCGCCGACACCTTCGATGCACTCAATGCCAATCAGAGAGGCACATGTCTCCTCCCATGGCTGCATCTTCAGTGGGGAGTGTGCTCCCCCGCCAGTTCCGAGGGCCAGGTTACGGTTGGCAGACATAATGCCCCAGACCCTGATCCGCAGGTCGTCCCACCTCTTGCGGCACTGTTTGGAGGTGCGTGGGGTGGTTCCAACAGCACTGACACGTTGTGCCACAAGTTCCCACACCTCCTTTTTGCGGCCTATGGCTGGCCGGGTCATCTCAGTGGAGAAGACAACATCGGCCTTCTCCTGGAGCGTGTCTGCAAGCATTTGCAGTTCCTCACGACTGTAGCGCTTCTGCCGCTGCCTGTCACATGCCTTCTTCACAACTTTCGGCATGGTTGGGTGAGGAAATGGGTGGGTTATGGGAATGACAGTGTTTGAGGGTTGGTTGTGGTGTGGTTGGGTAGGATGGCAATGGATTGTGTTTTTTAAGATGGCCGCTGTGCTGTTTCCCGTTCCGCCGCGATTACGCTATTTCCGGTTCCGCCTAATTGCGGTCACCGCTAATTACGGTGACCGCTGACTACGGTCGGCGCAATGATGGGTGGCGGTAGGTCACCCTGCGCTGTTAACGAGGCCGGTAAGGGCTATTTACGGCATGGCGTAGTTTACGTTACCGCCATGGCGTAATGCTCGTGCGCGATGGGTCGTAATATGGCGCTCTTATCGCCATCGGACCATGGCGTTAACGCTCATTACGCCATGGCGGTAATTTCGATTACTTACCGCCTGGGTCATAATGAGGGCCTGTGTCTCATTTTCATGTTCTAGGAATGGCATTAAATAATTGCCTGTGCTTTTTCAAAATGTAAAATATGTATGATCAGTCCCAGGCCATCAACAACAATATATCAGCTTCACAGAAGTAACCAGATTTGACGTTAGAGCAGTCTTACTTGTATGTCTAGCAGTTTGCTGTTTAATATTACCTTGCATTCACTTCAAAGTAGGGCTGTGCCGAGCAGCATATTAAGTATTCAGCCGAATACCGAATAGTTTGTCAACTATTCGGCCGAAGCCGAATATGAAGCCAAATAGTTGCTTTATTTAATAAATCATTTTCCAAACTTGAAAAACAAACATTTTCAAAAAGAAACACCATTTTAAATGCATTCTATACTTGTATTTCTTTTTATTCTAATCAATAATCCATGCAGCATCTTTATTTAAAGTATAATAGCCAGAAAAAACACAGATTTAACCAAAATGAAGGGCCCAAGTGTACCGAATGTTGTTGCATATTTAAAATCAGTGTCATTCAAAGTAGGAGGCTTTACAAATGCAAAAGGACTAGGCTGTCACACGCGGGCCCACTTTGGAACTGGAGAGATTACCCAACATAAATTCCTATGAGAGGCTTGTTAGGTGGAGGCATATTACTCTGCCTGTCATAACCAAGCCTTGCTAGTCTCTATGGGCATGGTCCATAGCAACAAATGCTGCTCACTTTTCAATTATCCTCGCCACTCCTTCCTGCCGATATACAAACATATGCACCATATCATTACTGATAAAATATCAGATAATGTTAATCTCAGGACTCAAGACTATGATGTACGCAATGGGAAGTGACATGACAGTGAAATATGCACATTGGCCCTCATTACAACACCGGCCCTAAACCATGGTGCTATTAGCACCATGGTTGGTGCCGGTATTGTAACGAGTCCGCAAATGTTCAATGGGGAATTACCACCCCATTCCAAGGTTGGTGGGGCGGTAATTCCCCATTGAACATTGGCCCTTCCCCATTCCCATTTTTGCCCCATAGGGCTCAATGGGACTGGCGAAGGCGGTAAGTACGGTACGCAAATTGCAGTACCGTACTTACCTCGGGAGTCCCTCTGCGGGTCCCTACTTTAACGGGTGGTCTAGACCAGCCGTTCAGGTCGAGTCCCGCAAAGGGACCTCGTAGTAAGGCGCTAAGTGGTTAACAGCGCTGCAGCCTTTTACGGCGCCATTAACCACTTAGCGCCATGGTCGTAATGAGGCCCATTGTCTTTTCCAACTGAAGAAAGTGCACATAGCATATAAACATTCACCAAAAGAAAAGATTCTCCTGTATTGTTGCTGGCTAAGTATAAAAGTTGAGCACCTTTTATGTCTAAGAATCTGTAACAAAACATGCCCTAAAGAGCATATTACAATATAAGATATTTTACAGCTGTGTGATAGCAATTTGTCTGGTCTTGTGGCTAAGAGTCTGGTCTAATTCTATTCAGTTTTGCAAACTGATGTCTATATTTGCCTTTCTAAATTCTTGTTGCATTGTATTCAAATGACAATGACAAAATATTCAGCAATAGTCGAATTGCAAGAAACCATTCGGCCGTGATCCGAATAGCTTTTTTCAGCCGGAATTCTGCTGAATACTTACTGGAAGTGAAGTTCGGTACACCCCTACTTCAAAGTGTTGCATTATTGATTTATGTATTATATTAACCCCAGTTAATAATATCATTGACGTCGGTGTTGGTTTATACATGTTCTATACATATCCACCATGTCCTATCTTACATAACTTTGTCTTTTTTTAATTTAACCTCTCCCCTGCTTTATCCCTCTACTCTTCATACAAGATCATTAGTTTCCCTTACTTGAGGCTTGCCAACTAACTACTGCTGGCTTTTCCTCCTCGCTTAACTTACCCTGTCCTCCTATTTCTCTTTATCCAACAATGTTTGCTATCTCTATTATGATATGATATGATAGATTATTTATAACGCACTTAATACCCAGAGGTTTCTAAGCGCGGACCCAGGGATCGAACCTGTGTTGCTTCGTGCCGTCTTGTTTCCAAGTCGAGCACGCTGCCGCTGAGCTATCCTCCTGGGACCCTAAGACTCACCTTCCATTCCTGATCTGAATGTTTGGTGAGCTTTTTCTCCACCTTCCCTACTGGGCCCTATGCTTTAGAGCCTGTTCATCCTCTATCTACATTCACATGTGCTTCTTACTGCTTTCCAATATATCTCCCTCTTCCTGTCATCTTCATCCACTCTGCTCTATAAGGAGGGCTAAGTGTCACTTTTTTTGTCATGGGCTATTTTTATTGTTTTTGCATTTATAAAGCACACAAGAAGCCCGGAGGCATTGTGGTGCTGTTACATACTTGAAACGATTTAGGCTCTTCTACAACCCAATCTCATCTTTGCCTTTGCATCTGAAGTTCTCAGGACCTTCCCTCCACCTAGCCCACAATGATGTGCTTGCTGTTTCCCAATATCTGCAATTTAAAGTTGGCCTCCCATCTCTCTGCACATTTCATCACCACCATCATGTTCCTGTCCCATGGCAATCTGGGTTACCTTAATGATGTGTATTTATTTCCCTCATACTACATCTTCTGCTGTGTGCTCCTTCCCAATTCTTTGCAGCCTGTTTTACTTCCTCCACTGACCCCACCGTACTCTTCCACTCAATGGGCCCTCAGGCATTAGATAACCATCACTCTTTCATCTCATTAACCTCCCTGTCCTTAATTTAATTTGGATTTCCTTGTAGTCCCACCCTCCCATATTGCTTTAACTTATTTTCACTGCTACACTTCCTCTTTTACAGAGCCTGCTTTTCCTTTATCTGTGGCACTCATAAAAGCTACATCTGCTGACATTTTCACCATTGATCTAGCATTACCTTTCAATGAATTGCTCAAACACAGCAAAATATCTTTTAAGAAAAAAGTGCTCATACATATCCCATGCCTTCCTCTTGCTGACTCAAGCATTAATGTTTTATCTAAGCAGACTGTTATAGAAATCCTAGTATTTCTGACCATTCATAGTGTCTCTCCTCACTGCCATTAGAACCTGAAAGAATGGTACTTTCAAGGTACATGGTTGTTACAAGAATCTCCTTGACTCTCTCCTCCCTATCCTTCTCGGGACCTCCTCTTTGCAATATTCCACCACTGTCTCTCTCACTCTGTATTCTGTTTAATCCCATCAATGCTTCTATCTCTCCTCTGTTGCCAGTCCACTGTGAGCCCCCCTTAGTTTACCAGACTTTGGGCCTCATTCCGAGGTTGGAGGTAGCCATGGCGCTATTAGCCCCATGGCTACCCCCTTACTGCATACCGGGTCCGGGTTCCCTGAATGGGGAGTTACCGGGCCATTCCAGCCTTGGAGGACCCGGTATTTCCCCATTCAGGGAACCCATCCCAATTCCCATTCGAGCCCCCATAGGGCTCAAGGAGAATGGGGAACATGCTAACAACGGGCCCGTTAGTAACTGGCCCGTTGTTAGCATGCTGGTCCTTTATGAGCTCCCACTAAGGGCGTCTGGTAAAACCAGCCGCCCTTAGCGGGACCTGCTAAAGGACCTAGTAATGCGTCGGTAAGGGGTTAACAGCACCGGCACCAATACCGTTGCTGTTAACCCCTTACCGCCCACCTCGGAATGAGGCCCTTTGCCTGGAACAGTCCCTAATCACCTTCTCTCTGCCTCTTCTTTGGCCAGCTCTCCTCTCCAGATATTTGACCTTTGCTGTACCAATCCTCACCCAAACCGATCCTGTTGGAACATTGCCACCCTCAGTGTTTGATCCCCTAGTAACCATGAAATTCATAAAAGAACAAGAGATCAACTTCCTATCTCCCTCAGATATTTAGTTCTCTTTTAGCTACACAACATTGATTGATATCTCAACCCTAGTAAATAACACAATAATGTCAGCAATAGGAAAAACAAAGTGGGACGGGTATTGTCCGGTTTTCCACTTTTCAGTACAGACCTCCTTGGTTCCCCTGACCCATGTCTTATTTCCAATAACACTAGTCTTACCTTTTTTCTGATTTACCATTCATAGGTAATTATTCTTTTTTTCTGTGGGAATGCAATGAATTTTCTACCTAACTTGCAACACATGACAAAAACGTTGGTTGTATTAGGTGAGTTCCTCAATGTGTTTTGCCCTGAAGAATTGCCCTTCTGGCCTTACTTACAAATGAAATCCTCATTCCTGATGCCATTTTATCCTCTTCTCCTATTTCTCCATCTGATATCCAACACTTTCCCCGTCTACAATCTAACTACCATTTTCTCCAATATCAGATACCTAAGGCCACAAAAATATTCAATGCTGTTCAACAGTATCTGGGTTCTATCATGTTCAGACCAATGAAGAGGGTATTGGTGGCCTTGCTTTCAGACACTGTTAAGAGCACCACTCTGATCAATAGTTCTACTAAATGTATCCTTGCAAGCATCTCCCATGACATTCAAATATCTCTTGATATCCTAGCAACAGCAATTCAGAAATTTGTATTGCCTGGCCCTACGGTTAACTTATGGTTTGCCACAGAATTTGCTACAAATAAAAGGAGAAACTTGGCACTTAAACACTTATTGGGAAAAATGAAAAAATATAATGACAATCATACTTGCATATTTCACCAAAAGTGTACCTTGATGCCTACTTAAGGAAGAAAACAGATTTATTTCATGATCACCTTGCTCTCACATTCAACCCTTCTGATGAGTTATGTTGTTTTTTCAATTAAATCAGGCTGAATTTTGAATGAGCCACCTCTCCAATTGCCTCAAAAGCCTCCCCCTCCTCCATTTTTCTGTAAAAAACATAAGTCCATAGATGCACATATCTCCAGGCTTCCTAGATTCCTCAATATTCCTACCTCTGATCCCTGTATGAATGTCCCCTCTGATTTTGCTCTATCTCCAAATCTTGTTGGTCACAACATGAAAGCCTCTACGGGGCAGGTTTACCCAGTCCTGTTAAAACAATCAAGGGCAATATCACTACTCATATTCCTTCTTCAATTGAGCTGGTGAAGAGATCAATACAGTTTTCCAACCTGATATTGCAGCAAACTACCACCCAATTGCTAACTGCTTATTATAAGTAGAATCATTGATTATGTAACAACTCAACAATTGCTCCCGCAAAGTGACAATCACAACAGGGACATAATTAAGGGGTCGCTAGAGGTCGCAACTGCAACCTCTGAGGTCTCCCTTGCTACCCCAAAAAATCATTTTTTTAATGCAAGCTCCTGGGCTGTGGCCAGCACCATGGGGCTCTTTTCTTCTGGAGTGGCTGGATTTATTGTTCAGGCCTCTTAAAAAAAGAAAAAAGAGAAAAAAAAGAACAGGGGTGCCACAATTCCAACACTTTCAGCACTGACCCTAAATAAGAAAGAATAGGAATAACAAATAATGTATCTTTCTGGAATGTTAGACAATAATTGCTAGAATCATTAAAGGTTTATTTCAGGCACACTTCAGGGTGTGAGTCACTGATTTAGTCTGTTCTTAAACACCTCAACTCAGCCTTTCATCTTTCTGAGGTCGATAAATGAGTACCAACACAGGTTGGGTGATATTGGGTGAATATATTTCTATATAAAGCGCTTAAGCGTAAGTGCTATATAATAACATATAATTATCATTTGGCCATGCATTCATAGTAATTTGGTAATATGGGTCTATACACATTGATCCCAATGGTACATATGGCAATCCATTCTTGTATGAAATGTACATCACATTATAGTGATATCGTAACCATATTTTTCATAGTGTACTTCCTGTTTGTTAAAGGGTGAAAGGTCGTGTTCCATCGCTTCCCGAGATATCAATTTGGGGCAGGGTCAAAAGACATCACTTCCTGTGATGTCATCAGAGGTCAAGAGTCGTGTGATGTCACTTCTGCTACCCCTGGCATTTTTGTGAAATGACGTCCCTGAATCACAATCTTCTTAATCATCAACAATCTGAGTTCAGACAATCCAGACAAACTGAATCAGCTTTGTTCTTCATGGGAGGCAACATTCTGAATTCCTTGATTGTCAATCTCTCACGGGTTCTTATCCTCCTGGACCTCTCATGGATCTTTGGAACTGTTAATCCCACCAAACTCCTATGCTATCATGAGTCATCCTTTGACATCTCTCTGCATGCTTACACTGATTGTTTCAACCTTGGCAGACAGAGAGATCCAAGCCTGGTCAGGCCTCTTTTTTTCCTACCCTACTAAACTTGTTTGTGAAGTCATCAAAGCCTCCATTCTATACAAGATGCCTCTACCTGTAATGCCCCTTTGCATGAGCAGATACAGTCGCATGGGCCATAATCTTCTTCTGCTATAAGAAATCTGCAGGGAGTTCAAGTCTTTCTTCTTCATCTCTTGTCTTTCTGGTTCATCCTGTACCACCACCTGCACCCTCTCTTCATTTGCTCTGGAATTTGAAATACCTTTTCTGGAATTTCTCCAGGCGTTAAAACCACCCAACCACTCCAGAGCTGGTTAAGGCAGTGTCTAATTATGGCTCTTGGAGACCTGCAATGTCCCTCTCCTGTATTAATTCAATGACTTCCTACTAGTCACCCACAATCATATTAAACACTTCCTCCATAAGGACTCCCCAAATTGGCCCTGCCTCCTACACATCCCTATTCCCCTCCATCATCTTCTCCTTTGGCCATTACAACCCCTTCATTGTCAGGCCTGCCTCCTCCTTCATGTTATGCCATATCACATTGACAACCATCAATAAGAGATGATTCCTCTTCTGTTCCTGAAATGTCCGTCCATGAATCTCTGCCCTCATGCAACCTCTGCTCGGAATGTGGGCATCTGGAACCTATAGGGGCCTGTCATAGGTTTTGGCCTGGTGCTAAGAAGGATGCCAAGACAATATGTTGGAGTTCAGTAGTACATATTGGGGCATATGTCACAAACAGGCTAACGTAATGAAATGGCGAACTTCCCAAACACAACAAAGGTCAGGATTGCATGTTCTAGAAATAATCAGGCCCATTTTCCCTGCTAGAACCTCCTCTTGTCCAATGCCACTTCTGTTGTTTGTGGGTTCCAAGGTTTCAGGATTATTGTCCCAGCTTCTACTGTGCAAGAGGTGTTGCATCAATCCTGCTGGTGTTCAGGCTGTACAGTAGCAGAAACCGTTCTTTGCTTTCTGGTATAGATACAATATCTTCCGATTCCCATATCCCATGACTTAGTTGGGCATAAAGTCCTATAAATGGTATGTAGTGGATGTTGCCAGCAAGGAGAGCTGAAGAGATTCCTTGGAGTATGGCCTCACCACAGAGTTCTAATAAGATACTAGAGGGCCAATATTCCACCGGAAAAAGTGCCAGACCTAGATGCCTTCATGTGCAACAAACATGTCACTTTCCATTGTAGCCTATGGCTGGAATGTTTGCCCTCTACCTCTTTATTAGAACTCTCTAGGCCTTGCCTGATTTTTCCTTCCCTGCCTCTCAGATCTTACAATCAGGGTCAGACTGGGGCAAAAAATATCCCTGTGCCCCATTAAAAGGGGGCCGACATACGCAAACCGCTTTTCTTTACCACAAACTATTTAAGTTTTACTTGTGAGGCATTTTCGGTGATATTTCTAGCAAACAATGCTTTTAATGCATTTTGGGTAAGAAACATTTTCAAAATTTCCAGTTATACAATGTTTTGTCTCATCAAAGTGATGTACAATAGCCCAGAAATGTGGCCCATATTTTCCCAGAGAAGTGGTCCAAACTTAGCAGATTGGTCGGTCCTTTGGGCATTGCTTTAATGCCTTTCAAGACAGTCCAAGCCTACTTACAATGCTCTTCTGCACCCTGTCTAGTTACTCCCCCTTCCATTAGGTCCTGGTTAGGGAAAACTAGGCCCACAAGAACCATCCTTTTCTGACTATCTATGAAATTAATCTCTGTTTAGCTCATAAAACAAAATTGTACAAGTAACATGCACTTTGGTGTTAAGTTTTATTGTATGAATTGAAGTGTGTTCAGCCTACACATGTTTTGACACAGCGTCTTTTTCAAGGCTGACAATGAATGCAAGTAATTGTTAAGTGACTTCAATTCAGCACTCCAACTAAGTCAATGCCTAGTCTGGGATGTCCAAGGGAAGCCCTTATTTATATATTTTTATGACAAGTTCATAGATCTGGATGATAAACCCTTGTATAACGCCCCTCTCTTTGAATCCCCCTGACCTCACTGAGCCAAGAAGTAGGTTTGTTTTGCAAATTAAAAGATTTATTTGAAAAATTAAACTATATATATATATCCCACTTTTATGAATAAATTACTATTTGATAGCACACTTATGAATATAATGTTGATCAACAATGGGTAATGTTACAATTGCACACTCTTTTCAATCAGTGAGGAGTTAGTATAGAAAGGATAAGGTAGCAGAGAATACTTTTATGGTTTCAAGGAAAAGCAATGATGGAAAGAATGCAGCACAGAATAAACTGATATGGTTTCAACAAGAGATAATATGATCACTTTTTCTTTTGACAATTCACTCCCCCCCTATGCAATATAAGGAGATGGAAGAAGAGCACACAGTTTTCAGGAATACAATCAAATTCAATACAAATTCCAGTTCCCCCCTAGCAAGCTTAGAGCAACCGGTATGCTTTTAAACAGGCAAAAATACTTTTACATGTGATTTGCAAAGAAGTGAAAAATATGCTAAAAATGATTTTAATTCCCTATAGGAGATTCAGGGTAGGTGACAGCTACTTTGAATTAGTTGAATTAGTTCAGGTCAACACTAGCAAGGATACACAAGTGATTATCAGGTTGAAAATGAAATTCAGCAGTTGCAACAAAAGACAGCTATTTTTGACAGGTGGAGAAATTGAGTCAAATTGCAATTTGCGGCACTTTTTGCGAGTGTGTCGAGCGCGATTACGGAAAAACTATAAGGAGTAGAAAGTCGGTTTTGGGCTTGTTGGTTCAAAAGATACGGATGATTTAGTGGAGGTAGATTCTCAGAAATAAAGTAAGATTCAAATGACAAATGACACTTTCACAGGTTTGAAATCACAGAATGGACACACAATTTCTATGCAGTTCTAAATAGGTGGAAATGGTTTGAATTAGATTATTTTAAACTAAGAGATTGGTTTTGCACAGCTCTGGCTGGATACTCACTCCTAATTTTGGAAGGAATGGGCCTCATCACAGATATGGTCAACAGGTTTAGCTGCGGTTCTCTCTGCTCTGCGGGTCTGGATCTCTGGTTCTGGCAAAGTTCTTGGCACTGCACAGCGGTCTGGGGTTCTGGATACAGCACTGCTCTCTGGGTCTGGTACTGGCAAAAGTTCTTGGCTAGAATCAAACAGCACAGCCCGGCTGTTTTATTCTGATGTGCCCCTTGGAAGTCTGGGGTAAATCAATTTGCAAAATTTTAAGGCGAGCTGAGAATACTTTTAGCTTGCAGTAGGCCTTCTGTTTCAAAGTTCTGGAGTCTGGTTTTCTAAGTTCTGGTCTCTGGATAGTGCCTGAATTTGGATGTCGTCCGTCAAAGTGCTTCGCAAGAAAGTGGAAAGTCAATGTCTCTACCTGGGTCTCAGTGACTCTTTTTATGTCTTTTGAAAGTGGGTGGGAATGCTGACTTTCTATGTCCAACCCTCTGAGAATCCTGATAGGTTAAAGGATTTTCTGTGCTCTCACTGGAGAACAGAGTTGTGAGTCAGAGTGTTGCTACATTTTACAATCTATTGAAGAAACGTCCACTTTGCTTTTACTGATAACCCACATTTTCATAATCAAAAATGTGTCCAAGGTGCACAAGTTTTTAAGAATACATGTACACATCCCAGATTAATTTAATACAGTTCTCTGTTCAAGCCCCATGTCCAGAAACGACAACATTTTGCGCTTTTTAGTGGGTTTCGCCATATTGGTTTTTCATCAAATCTTCCATGGAGGTACACCCACTCCCTGAGCATATTACTATAAGTTATCATGTCTCTAGCATAAACACTGTACCCACAATATTCATAAATCCCGGGGTTTGGTCTCAGAACATCGCACGCAGTTGAGTTTAGTCTCAAATTCTAGGTACATTTTTCATATTAAAAATCTCCAAATTGTACATTTTTGTCAGCTTCATACAATATTTTATAAGCAATTAAATAAAACATACATTTGCTTCTCCTTCAGTACACCCATTTGCTTGTCCCCGCCCCGGGTACTTGGCTTGACTCAGAGACCAAATGGCTTTCCTTCCCCTAGAGCAACAGTTGACAATTACACCTCAAATCAGCATATACTATTCAGTAGAAAGAGTCTATTGTGTTGACTGAGGTCAGCAGACCAGGGTGCCACTCTGCATCTGATTAACACGACCATGTGATCTCCTGTGCTTTTGCTGGTAAGAGCAGGTGTGAATGCTTCCCATGGACAGAGGCCTCTTGAACTTTTAATTAAATCAGACTGCCTTCTAGTATAGGGCCCGGGAACAGTAGGTGTTAAGAATTCTCATTAACCAGCAAGGCTTTGAAGTTTCCAGCTAACTCAGGTTCCTTTTCAGCTCCTGAAATACCGGTCTCCTGTTAGAGTTTAGATCGCTAGCGCCGGTTAGTGTCAAGCGCCGGTACTGCACCCATTTTTGGAAGCTGTCTTGACTTAATACATTTCAAAAAGGGGATTTTACTTGATAGCATATGATCCTTGCTAACATTGTATTAATGTGGATTCTGCATTAGAGTAATGTAGAACGCCCAACCAGAAGTAGGATTTTTTGTCTGGTGGTTTTGTGCCCATGATTTTAGCCATTTTTGACATTAATTAAAACAGATTTTGAACAGCATCATATTCCTTTGCACTGATTTCGCCCATGGCGCTTCTGGCCCATCATGCTCGCACTGGTGGGTGGCAGGTCAGGTGACCATTTTGGTGTGCGCAAAAACTCTGCGGTTTTCCTGGGTTCTGGTGCAAATGTGGGCTTTTTGGCCATCTTGGATTTTCTAAGCCCACAGCACCAAATGTTGCAGCATAATAACTTGAACGTGGGTCGATACACCTGACATAATTACAAAAATGAAATCTGTAGCCATGAATTTGATGCTTACCCACACACAATTTTCTGTTTATTCCAGTCTGTTGAGTGGGTCTCAAACCCCCCAGCATACCCCCAAGATGACGGATGCCACCCACTGACGCTGCCCCACAGACCATGCCCAGATTTCATCACCAAAGTAATCATGAAAAGGTGACATGGCTGAACACACCCGCAAAGACATTAGCCAGGTACAAAACAACACATGAACTGCTTGCCGACACCGATAAAGCTAAACGGAAACCACAGCTACATTGAAAGGAATTAGGAAAACTCAAAACACAGGGTTGAGGCCTGATACTCTGACTTTTCTGAGAGATGCAAAGCAGGTCTGGCAGTTTGTCCATCCCTTCCACGGACGCTGGTGGAGAGAACTTGAGTCAGCTGAAAAGATACAGCACCTGCAAGGACAAAAAGGCCAAAATCCCTCATACGTGCGAAGAGAAAATCATTTTTATGGTCCCTGAACACGTGACCTGGAGCTGGGGAACAAGCCCCATTCAGAACAGACAATTGAATTGAAGACAGAAGATGGAGAATGGAGTGCCCTAATTCAAAGACTGGGAAATCAGAGGGGCGAAACAATAACGGGAAGCAGGCGGTGCTCTGAGCTCACCTTCCCCAACCATCATTTCTGCTCATATGCTGGTACATTTCCTAAACTGACACGGATTGCACTGACCTGGTGGGTGATGCCAGGTGGAACTACCATATTTAGCCAGACCAATCAAATGATCGGTCCCCTATTAACTGTAATTATGCCTATACTGTTCACCCAATTGTATTTTGCCTAAGAGCGTGGAATGTAGTTTTTGGTTGTGAGGTCACTGCAGCTTAAAAACTTGCTGTCTACCTGTAATGATCTGAGAGTGCATTTGGACCTGTAGATTCCATGTGTGTATCCCTGCTTGGATTAATAAAAGCAGCAATTTGTCACATTTCTGGACTTTTCTGTTTTTTGGGCATGAGGAGATTTCCGTGGAGCCAAACTCTGTTTTTCTAAACTACACTTCAAGTCCTTCTTCACTCTCTGTCCTTATCTCACCTTTATCTTTTAACTGATTAGACTGATGGGCTGCAAACAGACATGGAGACCATAGTGAGTAGGGACAGAGAATGCACCATGATCAGGCATGGAGACCTGAGCCCAAAGGTTTGCACTGATAATTCGGAGGGCAGAACACAGTTGTAAGCCTGGGGTAAAGCAACGCCTATGAAAGGGCTGGTTTTCGAATATCAGGAGATATATGTAGAAAGATTCTATGACACAGGATGAAACTGTGAAAGGAGTCAGCAAAACACGAGGAAAGCACATGTAGAAAGAGTGACTGCACACATAAAAAATGTTGTAGCAAAAACGGGTCTGAAGACGGATGGAGGTGATGGAGGAAAGGGAAGACTAAACACAGGGAAGAAGGCTATCTTGCATCTGATACACATAATAGCAATGTACCCAGGTATATTTTACAATGCTATAGCTACATTTGTTTTCATCAAAAACCAAAGATTTTCACTAGATTGGTGGGGTCCACGTGCCCGCTGATCCAGGGTATAAGCACCGATTGAAACATGTCTGTTTTTTTCTTGTGAGAGTGGGAAGTCAGAAGGAGCGTTTGTTCCGTTGGAATATCTGCTTTTAAAAGGCCTTCGTCCTGTTTTAAAAATCCTAATAAAATAATGTAAAATTGCCCGACGCAACCACATTTGGTGCTATTCTGTGTTCGTTCTTTCATTTCAACGTTCACAGTTTACTGCAAACAATGTGGGCTAGCGTGTGGCTTCAATCATTTTGCTTTTTGCCCCATAGATATGCCCATCTATGAGTTTATTGTTTTATGGTAATGTACATAGTTTATTGTCTGGCGATGTTACGAGTTACATTTTTGTGAGGCAAGCCTGAGTCTTATATATCATAATCTACATATTGGTCTCAAATAATTTAAGACAAAGTTGAGTTCTTGACTTTCTGGCCGGTTACTTTTCTCTTCTTTACTATTTGAACTTTATATAATTGTGTACATTTGCTGTCCAATCACACAACCCAGAATGTTAAAATAAAAGATTGCCCAGCTGTAATCTGGAAGCAAAAACGATTGCATGCGGAATGGTCAAACAAACCGTTTTGACTAGAATATACAGGGAACGAGAAGGTAGCTGTCTTCCAACGTGCTGGTTCTGGCGTGTTATTGGTATTTAAATTATGGTCATGTGAAGGTCAAAGTGTACATGTTCTTGCCCTTAAGTTCATAGTTCATATGGATGAGTGCCCCCTATGAACTCTGTTGAAGGTGCTGATTTAATTGAAAACATTACTATGTTCTCACATATTGGAGACCTTGGCTCAGAACTCATTGTTTGCAATATTACACGTTTAGCCTTTATATAAAAATAAATACACTGGTCCAGTATCGATTGGATAAGCCTTGTAACTGAAAGCTTTGGGCTGTTGCCGTCATCCTGGGCATTGCACTTCAGTGGATTGCTCCCCAAGATTACGCTCAATCTATAAAATGAATCACTCTCTTGAAGTGTAAAGTCGTTGTCTGTCTTGAACTTTCTTGCAATCGATCTCAAGATGTATGTATACTTTTCCTGGAATGTTTCTTATCTTAAATTCAGTGTGGAGGTGTTTTACATCCTCTAATACATATTTAAGTTTAATATATTCTCCAAAAAAGTGCAGACAACAGGGAATGCTGCAATATTTGTGTATGCTATTGTGCCACACAAACGCTGCTTCTCCTGCTCCTGGCAGCTTCTTTCAAGGCCAGTTTTGCATGGTTCCGCTCTGCCATTGTATTTCTTTCCACATCTTTTTGCAGGGCTAGACATTTCAAAGCGCCAAAATGCACTCAACAGTGCAAGAAACAAAATGTGCAATATTTCACAAATTCACTTTGCAAACTGAAATGAAACTTTCATGACTGCTAGTTGGATAAGAAGTTTTAAGTGTGGAAATGAAACGTATGTCCGCATGAAGCAGTGCATGAACAATGCATAACATGGAGCACAAGCAGCGTTCGGCCACAATCGTACCTCTATTGACTTTCACCCTGCACAATCAGATCGCACCACACATGTGATGAGAAGAAACAGGCAAAATATGCACTGCACTTCATCACAATCTTGACACAGAGATACGATGTATGATAATCCATTCACAGTAAAGTGATAATTGCGAGGCAGCCCATGGGCCCGATTCATGGAATTATTTGCGTAGGAAATAGGGAACCTGCGTGCCAAACTGCGTGCAAAATCCCGTTAGTCGATTCATGGAATCGAATGTGCAGGACTTTTTCAAGACTTGGGTGGAGTTTGCGCAGGCTCGCCAGGTCTCTGCGAGCTGTTGGAGACACCACGCAGACCGTAGGAGTGGCTTGTGCACAGGGCTGGGAAGGAGGCAGAACACTGAAAATGGTGAAGAACATGCAAAAAAATGGATGTTACAACAGGAAGTCCCGCGCACGCCCACGCCCACAATTGCTCCAAATGACATGTATTCATGGAACCGCCCGCACAGCCTCACAGTATAGAAATGGCAAAACAAACCTCTCGATCACTACGCCACCCAAAGGCAGGCATAAAGACACTTGCGCATAGGAATCGCAGAGCAGAGGTGGGTTTGCATGTCTGATTTAGGAGGGCGTGTATGCAACCGGGGTTCTGATCTAACTTAGGGGTGCACGTACGCAGTGTAGGTAGGTACAGGTTCAGTTTACGGAGGGTTCACACGCAGATTTTCCGGGTTCAACCTGAGTTACGAAGTATCAAATGCATGTTGTTGGTGTGCTGGCAGCAGTTACGGGGGACCCTGCTCAGGGTTCCCAAATTGCAGGCCTGCTTGCAGGGGACCCCATGCACTGTTTGAGCATGCATGTTTTTGCACCCAGGGGAGCACACAAAGGTAGCTGTTCTGGCTGTTTATGCTTTGTGTGGGAGCATGTCAGGGGTGTTCCGGCTGCAACTTGCGGATGCGGTTACTTTGAGCAGTAAGTTCCATGTATACACAGGTCAGGCTTTTTTCCATTCTGTGTGCAGGCTCGTGCAGTGTCGTTCTCGGCATGCGGCAAATGTGGGAGAAATGCATACTTTTCCATAAATCAGGCCCTATGTCTGCACAAGCAACCTGATACAAACTCAGTTAAAACTCAGTTAAAACTAAAAAATTCTGCGTGTGAACCCACGTAAACCGTTCCTGCTCCCGTCTTCCCTGCCTACGCACACTTCTAAGTTGGATCAGAACCCCGGTTGCATACACGCACCCCTAAATCTGACATGCAAACCCACCTCCACGCTGCGATTCCTATGTGCAAGTGTACTTACGCCTGCATTCGGGTGGCTGATAGTATGAAGGACTTGCATGGCCATTTCCCGGCTGAGAGGTTGCACGCTCAAATCCATGAATTCATCTCGTGCCATGCAATTGTGGACTTGCAAGGGACTGCCTGCAGATCGTCCCTCAGAACGCCCACTTTTTCGCATGTTATTCACCATTTTCTGTGTTCCACCCCCTACTCCACCTTCTGCGCAGGCCTCTGCATGATGTCTCATGCAAGGCGATCGATGGCTCGCAGAGACGTGCCGAGCCTGTGCGAATTTCACGCAAGTCCTGGAAAAGTCCAGCACATTCGATTCCATGAATCGATGAATGTGGATTTGCGTGCAGTTTGTCACGCAAGTACCCTATTTTCTGCGCAAATAATTCCATGAATCGGGCACTATGCATCAACGTAATGCATAAGGGTATAAAAATAATGTGAATGCATGCTTATATGACAGTCAATCGCTTAGGTTTGGATTTTTCCATTAACAGTTAAAACCACGGAAAACAGGTACAATAGATTAAAACGCCATAAGAGATTACACACTATGCAGAGAAACGGCGAGCTTTAAATTAGACCTTGATACAAATACATGTAGACTGTATTAAAAAAAAAATGTGTCATCACAGTTCATCATTAAAAAGAGTACATCGGAATAAAACCTAATATGCTAAAAAGCGCTTAAACATTCCCTACGTAGATTAGAATAGCATGTAGGGATACAGTAGGAAATGGCTGCAGTTCTCGACTGCTGATTTATTACATTGACATTTTCTATCTGACACAGACGTCCCCCAAACTCTTCTATCTTTAAAAGGGAGCAAATTCAGTCTGGTCATTAGTACGAATCTCTTATATTCTGCAGCTGAAAGGCATCCATCTATAGTATTCCCCAACTAACCAGTAATTTGAATCCCTTCCTGTGCCAAGCAAATTTATTAGATGCAGGGGACCGTTCAATTTTCCCCACCACCTCCTTCAAATTGGGATTTACCGAGTGGCCCAGGCAAACTTTAAAAAAATAACAAGCAAACCTAAGTTTCACCTGTGCCTCTATACTGGAAACTGCAAGTTCTAAACTCAGCATGCATTTATGCGTACTTTGGAGGTATACTATTTTTTGTTTTAATTCTGTTTTGCGTCATCTCCAAAGTAGAACAATTGGAGTAGCTCCTGATCTCTCTCCTGTATAACAACAGCATGCACATCTTGACCTTGTATTAAGTTCAGGAGCACCTCAGGCATCTTTAGCTCAGCTAACTTTTCCCACATCCTGTGCCTGGATATTGAATCAAAGGCCTTTTCTAAATCAATAAAAGCCACATTCAACTTCCCACCTCTATTTGCACAGTACTTGTTGATCAATGTGTTTAGGCGCAAACAATGATCGAGTGTTGAGAACCGTCTCCTAAAATCTGCTTGGGTGGGTTTTAGTGAATTCTGGGAAGTGGCCCAGTCCTCTATTATGGTCAACAGACAATTGGAAAAAACCTTACCTGATATATCGAAAAGGGAAATTGGTTGATAGCAATTCAGGTTATAGCTATAGGTGAATATAAGCAATTCACTAATAGCTCCTTTCTTACAAATAGCGACTATAACACACCTGAGCCTAAATAAAATTGGAAGCCACCAACCTGACAAGCACTTAAAAATATCTAAGTGCAGACCATCATGGACAGAGGCATTAACGTAAGGAGGTTTTTTTTTAGATTTAAAGAGATCTGCCATGCTGAACATGAATTATTCTGCATTCATTTCCTTAACGGCTTCTAGGCCCATGTGATCAGCATCAAAAACAGATGTGCAGGGAGATTTGAGTATTTTCTCCCAGGCCAGCAAAATCCCCTATCCACTAACTTCCAGAATAGTTTGGAATTATTAGAGTGGACTGCCATCTCCAGCTTGTCCCTCTGTATTGCTACATACCCTGATTTTTTCCTCTTTATTAGTTTTTTATAGTCCTCTTAAACTTACATAACAGCCCTGCCTGACTACTCCTATCCTTGTCTGAATTAAAAATGAGACTCTTCAAATTCCTACCCTCCATATCACACCAGGGGGCACCCATCTTTCACATGGGGTTAGCAAATGTATATTTACTATTCATGAGTCAACATTTTAAGTGAATATTTTCTATCAAGGCATCATAACCCAAGACAAATGACGCACATACAGATTCAGTAGCTAAATGCAGTCAGTGAGCCTCATTACGAGCATGGCGGTAGCCGTGCCTGTTTGGCAGGCACGGCTACCGCCATGCTCACTACCTGGACCGCCTCCCGTGATTAGACAATAACCGGCCCATTACGAGTTGAATGGGCCAGTAATTGCCCATTCGCGGGTGGCGGTATTGCCGGTCTCCTGATCCCCATTCTGCCTGGGAGGGCAGAATGGGGATGGGGAGCATGGTTGCAACGTCACCGTTGATAACGGTGCCGGTGCAATCACGAGTTCTGTTCGCGGATGCCGCACAACCTGCCAGGTAAGACTTGGCGAGCTGTCAGGAACCCGCGAGCAGAAGTCATAATGCGGCGGGACGGTATAAACGGTGCCGGTGCCTTACTGCCACCATTCATACAGTCACCGCCAGGGTCGTAATGAGGCCCAGTGAGTATTGAAATAACAGTAGAATGCATAAATGCATCAAATGCCTCCATGTCCAATATTTTTAACTGCCTGGTGTTATAACTGGAGACTGGAGGCTCTAATGAGGGATTTGTAATATGTGAATGTTGCAAGCTCAATGTTAAAGGGAAATTGTCACTTTGAAGACAGTTTATTAACAAGAAGTGGACTATTTGGGGGAACAGATAACAATCCACAATGCAATAGTGAATGATTGAGGATGACCTTCCTCTTATAAAGGTATATCTCAGAAGCCTATCTCCAGAACAGCTGCCATTAAGCTCTATTGAAGCATGGGCCTGTAGGAGGTGTTAGATTACACACACTCATGCATCCAGTTTATCATTGGGATACTGCATTATTCTTCCATAAGTTTGCTTTCATTGCGTTTCTGTTGTTACATACAATTTGGCATTGAGGTCACCATTTATAATAATGTTCTCCGTAACAACCAGGGTTACTAGATGATTGAACAATTTGATCAAATCTCTGTTAATGACAGAACTGCTTTTTGGCAGATGATTGACATTAGCTATTCTAAGGCTCTGATCACTTCCCAAGCCCACCAGCTGTATTAAAATAGTTTGGTCTGAATCGTCCGGGAGCCTAACTATATTGAATGGTAGAGATGTACGAATCCAAGTTGGCCAACACGCTGTTCAAGTGGCCCTTTTTCCTTTTTTTGCCAAGATGGTATATCCAACGTAACCCGCTAAATTAAGTTCTTGAGTGATCCATGTTTACTGAAGACAGATGATATCAAATCGTTTGACAAAACATAGCTACTCTCCATATAGCATTTTGTCTCGCAGCCCAGCTGAAACAGCCAGACAGGGCATGTTATTATCGCCTGGTTGTAACAAGAGCTCAAACAGTGCAGGGGTTAGATCAAGGATGGGGTGAGACGAGTGGCCATCAGGCTACCTGCCCCTGGGGAGTCATGTTGACTCAATACATGGGTAGAAACGAAGGAGTCAAGCCAAGTGTCATGACAGTGACACTGGCTTTGACGTCTAAGAAAACCTCAGTGATAAATCTCACCAATGCCTCTCTGCATTGTATCAGAGAGGCCCTTGAATAGGGATTGCTGAACCCAAATTGCATATTGCATCCACTTCAGAAAATATAATATGAAGCAATGCATACAGAAGCAAAAAAACCTTAAAAGAAATATCATACACTCTCAGCATTGATTGCAATGTATTACGAAGGGAACACTTGTATGAGTCTTTGATTCCATGGGCCTCCTCACGATCCTGGCGTCAAGGGTTTAACGGCACCGTAAAAGGTGTCGGCGCCGTTAAACCCTTAACGCCTGATTACGAGGTCCCTTTGCGGGATTCAACCTTAACGGCTGTTTTTTCCAGCGTTAAAGTACGGACCTGCAAAGGGACTTTGGTGCTAATAACGGTACCGCAATTTGCGGTACCGTTATTAGCACCTTCCCCATTCCCATTGAGCCCTATGGGGCAAAAATGGGAATGGGGAAGGGTCATGGCGGCATGGGGAATTACCGCCCCACCAACCTCGGAATGGGGTGGTAATTCCCCATTCCGCCATGGGGACACCGGCATGGACCATGGTGCTAATAGCACCATGGTCCTCCGCCTGGTTTGTAATGAGGCCCCATGTGTTTTTCCCTTAGAAGTACACATCAGGTTAAGCTGTCTCCAATCTTCAAGAGGATCAGACGATACAGTTTCTGCCGATCTTGAATCCAACAAGATTGTAGTTCGAGTGGAACAGGTTGGATCCATAGGCTTCGAGCTCTTCATTGAGACCTCCATTTTTTTTATGAGGTCCAAAAGGCAGTTCTCCAACCAGATGAGACCACCAACATCAGCTAGCCCAGGGATTGCCTGGGCTTCTGCATGGGGTCTAACCTGCTCCGCCTCACTTGTAGCAGCTGGGGGCGAGACCCATAAGAGTGGTAGTGTCACAACATCTTGTCTTCACTACAACTAAAGTTCATTCTAATGGTGAATGTTCAACCACCCTACCAGCATTATCACCTCTGTAGTTTGGGGCTATAAGTGGCAAGAGTGCTGCCCAGCTTGTCTGTTGGCTTTACCCGAGGGGCCCTTACAGTGCAATCAATGGGGTTGATCACATTGTGGTGGGGCAGCACTGGCCTCACCATCCAGATTGCTGGGAAAGTCTGGGCAGGATGGAGGGGGTGATTGAGAGCTTACAATTAAAGCCGGGAGAGGCAGTTGTTTCTCTATGATTCCCAGTGAACTGTGCAATAGTAGATGTTCTTTCATTTTCCCTTCAGCAGGAACCAGTGCCACAAGGAGAGCTGTCATTTAAACAAGCCTAGTATCCAGAATGCTAATCATGCCAGAACCATAGCTGCAAAATTACTTTCCGCCATACGAATAAAAAGAATAAAAAAAGAGCTAAAAGCCGGGGATTGGGTGTGGCTAGACGCAGGTACACATGTTATTAGGTGACCCACTGAAATGTAACTGGATCTCGTCACTCACAATGGTTGTAGGATCTCCTGAGGATTCTGCTGCTGTTAAAGCAGGTGAGACTCAGGAAGAATCCCCTCTATTGAGGAAAATCTGGACCAGTGTGAGGTTATCTCTGTAATAACTGCAGACATTTTTGTAATTTTTTCATATCAACTTATCAGCTGTTGGGTCGGTTTCATCTCAGCCCTTGCATTTTCATGGCTCAGACTCTCTGTAGCCTTCTGTGAGTTAAGCGGCATAGACGCATGGTCTAACCTTGAGGTGTGTAATGATGTGGGTGTTGTACAAGGTCTATGGTTTATTAGGGGGCTCAATTCTGCCGCTGAAAGAACTGACTGTGGTCTTAGACACCTTTCTTCATAAAGCTGATATATAGACTGCTCCAACGCTTCCAACAATGATCTATCAGATGGCGCAAATTGTGTAGGAGCCAAAAGATCCAAGCTCTTTAATGGCGAGGTGGTGAATATGGACCTGTCAACTGCCTTGAACCTTCCCCCACTATACTCATCAATATTATGCATATGGAGACAAGTGTGCCTGGAAGATGTTCGTATGAGAGCATTTGCATGGTCTCTTGGCACACTGGCAGCTCTGAAAGAGAGGGAAAATGAACGCTATCTTAGCTGTTCTTTCCTCGATGTGCTAAGTTTGAAGTACCTGAGTAATGTATGCAGGTCTGCCACAAGATGTTTAGTGTCAAGCCTACTTTAACTCTGAGGTTTTAGCTTGTCATCATCTGTGAGTTGACCCTGACCTAGTAACATTCTAGGTTCTATATGATGGCTATTTGTGCTAACACTGCCCTTATGACAACCCTCTACATTTTCAAGCCATTATGTGCCTTATTTCATTGAATATTGTAGGAATGGTGGGTCTTTCAGACCTGATCACTCTTCATGTTGTGCCTCACAGTCTACCAATTTAAACTTAAATATATGTAATGTTATGCTCTTGGGTGTGTTTTTTCTCCCCAGGTGAGCCATTCAAACCTCTCCTAGCCCAGAGATACTTTGTCTATGTTGCTTTCATTCAAGTAATCCAGGACTTAACAGCTGCAAGATTTGAAACAATCTATGGAATGTACTCAATAAATGGTACCAGTCTAGCACTTGTCTGCAGCTTTGTACATTGTATATGTTATACTTCACCCAATTGCTACACCTAATACTCTAGTCACCCACCTTAAAATCATTAGTAAATGTAATTGGGACCAAACAATGATCGACGTGAGTGGGAATGGTCGGGAGCAGTGTTCCACTACTTTACAATTTTTCTGTTTAGCATTCCTCTACTTTTTATGACCATATTCACCATTCTATACAGAGGATCTGTTTATTCATGCCCTTGTACAAGTTGTACTAGGGGCCTTAGTTTACTAGTCACTTAGACTATTGCACTGCCCCGACCTTGTCACATGTTGCACTATGCTTCTGCCTACCCTCTCTCATGCCAAGACAACAGTTCCACTACTTTCTTCGATACACTTCTACCACTGGAACCAAATCTTCGTTACTCTTGTCTCTGACTCTCAACACCCACCTTGTAATAAAGGCCTTCCAGAAAGACTTAACGGGTACCGGTCTCCTCTCCATTGAAGTATAATGCATATGTACCATCTGGTCTATGGATATTTTGGATATACCAGCTTTCTTTGGTTTTCACCATGCAAGGGTCTCCTCCTCTGCAATTGTCTGAGCGCCCTGTAATACCCTGATTTAGGAAATTGTACTTGACTCAATTGTTTGTGAAGTCAGAGTCTTTATTGGCAGACACTTAAGTCCAACTTCCAAAAGCTTTTATTTTACAGAGGAAATGTGGGAGTGGGCTTCCAGCTGATGATTGTTCAGCTTATAGCCACAGACACTTAAAAACAAGATATTTTGCATACAGAGTTTGTTGTGCAGTTGGGAGATGTCAGGTAACTCAAATATTGCTGGCTTCAACGTGTCTCCCCTACATCACAGATCATTGGATTTCCCTTAAGGTGCTTCAGGAAGGGTTTCAAAATCAAAGTAAATAATATCAGTGAATGGATTTACCGATGAAACCCTCTCTTCAGAGTGAAGAAATCAGAGAAAATGTTATTGCCATGAACACATGCCATTCGCCTGCTATAAAACAAGTCCACCAATTTGCAAAATGCTTCGCTCAACACTTAGCAAAGCAGAGAGGCAATAATGAAGTCCCAACCCACCTTCTTCAATTCCAAAGTCATGTCCAGGGCAAAGCTGCCCCAGATGCAAAGAGGATCCAACTAGCCTAATAATATCAAAGAACAGTCTAGGGTTTGAGGAAGATGGTCTTTCATGAACCCTGTCTGATATGTGAGAAACAAGAAGGTGTCTCACCTGCTAGTCCCCGGAGATCTGTCATCCAGGTGGCCAGGACTCGGCCATCACTTTTGGATCCAGTTCTGCGGGATGGACCAGTGCGTGAGGATCACCTGTATGGTGGGTCTTCAGGGAGTGGAAGTGGGGCACAGGATGGTGAGAAACGGTATCCCCATCACAATAACACCTTTTTCCATCCTGCCAGGTAGGATATCTAGGAATTCCTTTTTCCGACAACACAAAAACTTTCTCATGGACAGTTCACTGTAAATGACAAAGGACTAACACCAGAGCCGTATACCTGACATGACCCAGCACAATTGACAGGCAAGACCAGGCAATTACCGATTATTACACACACCTGCCTTCCATCACACTTCCCCACACGGATAAAAGGTGGAGGACAAAAGTACACTCTGAGCGAGGCAAACCACACCTTGAAACAGCAATACTAAGATGGCAGATTAATGCAAGGAGAAAGATGGCGAGACCAAAGAGAGTCACAAGAAGGGAAGACTGTCACTTTCATGTGCCTTGGAAAGTAAGAAAACAAAGACCAGGAACTTAGGCTGATCAAACCTGCACAGTGTGTCAGAGGTTTGGAGCTCTCCCGCATCGATAACCAAGGTGGGGAGGAGCAATTGCCGCCATGGTACTGTCCTTGGCTCATACAACAAAGGAGCATCAGAAAGGACAGCACAGCCAGTGAGTCAGTGAAACTGATACCAAACCAGCTTGTGTTTTGAACCAAGGTTGCAAGTGGTAGCATTGTACAAAGAGAACAGTGGGTGATGTGTTTGCAAAGAGTGACAAAGACATAATTGGAAAGATACCATACACAGAGTGGTGCAGCACCACGTGGGTGCTCATTCGAAATTCTCTGTTAGGAATCCAACGGATGCTGAGTGTGACAAAAAGGAATATTGAGATCAAAGTGGTCATGCAATGGGTCAAGCTAAATCCTGTGCACATTCAAAATTCTTTGATAGTTTGAAGTACATCACAATTGGTCCCAGCCCGGCTGAGGGAGACTAAGTGAGTGAAAGAAAGGGATCGGAGCCCTGCTGAGGGGTATCCGGGTCGAACTGTGAGCCACCCGAGAAATAATTATCTGAACTTAGTTTAAAGGGTATAGGAGCCCGGCTGAGGGGTACCGGGGGGAACCGTGAGTCACCCCAGAAATAATTTTGTGAACTTAGTTTAAAGGGGATTTGAGCCCGGCAGAGGGGGGTCCGGGGTGAACTGTGAGTCACCCGAGAAAAAATGATCTGAACATAGTGTAGTGTGAAAGGGATCTGAGACCGGAAGAGGGGGATCCAACGCTGAACATTTTGTTTTGAAAAGGATCTGAGCCCGGTTGAGGAGGATCCAGGGTGAACACCCAAACTGAATAGCAAAAAAGAAAAGAACATTTTTGTGTTTTTGTTTGTGTATCACACCCTCTGAGTCAAGAGACTTGCAAGAAGTAAAGAGGCTTGGCCACAGAAGGTCTTGAACTGTGAAATGGAATGATATTCTCGTGCCGCAGAACCCACAGTGTGTGCTTTGCTCGAGTGAACCGCCTTATCCCATTCTGAAAACGTGGGCAAGGGAGTCCAACAGCCCAATCATCCTGACTTCTTATTTTGTGAACACTTCTTTCTTTTTTCGTGAACTTCACCCAACACCTTTTGTAAATTAGTGCTAAGGATTGGCAATAGTTTTATTTTTTTTGTATAGGCTGTTTTATGTTGACACGACTCCACTAGGACTGCATTCTTTATTATTTGATGGTCATAGCTTGCTCCCATCTTTAGATTTAGGCTTAGATAGGTGTTTAGCTCACCCTTGTGAAAGTTCAATAAACACCTTTGTACTGTGGTCACTTGTGTCTGTCTTACTGTTGACACCATACCTTCCTTACGGATTATTCTGAATAAGTGACAACAGAAATGTTGCAAATCTGTAAGTGAATATGTTAGCATACATTTTACATTCAGCATTTGTAAGTGAGATGATTCTCTAGTTCTCATCTTTTAGGAGAAACATGAGGATAGCATCCAAAAATGTGCCCTCTACCTTCCCCTTCACGAAGTACAGCTGAAAGAGTCTGATGACTTTGGAAGCAATTGTTATCAAGAATGCAGAAAAAAATTAAATAATCAATAGCCCAAATGTAACTAAAGCCATTAACTGTTAACATTTGACCAGCGTTTGCAAGATCTCTTTGCATTTACTTATCTTGAGATAATTTCAGTGCCAAGTGTGTCCCAAAACATTTGAAAAGAGGAATAAAAAATGATGGAGATCATCTCAGAGAGAAAAGCAGAGGAAAACCTGAATGTGGTATTGTGTGTACTACGTGAGAATAATGGATGCCTCACCATATGTGGAAACTGACGTATTAACTATAGTTTGGGAGCCATGTGCATAATAGTAACTGTAAACACTAGAGTGGGGTATCTGTACTTCTGCCCTCTATATGGTAGGGTATAGACACAGAACACCCCAGCCACGGCTCTCAATTGGGTAACGATAGATGAGTAGCCAGGCTTAGGCTTTCGAGAGGTGATGTAGGCTGGTTCGTAAGTACAGTGAATCCCCAAAGCCTCCACAAAGGAATGTCTACACGCTATGTTAGGTGATAGCACAGCTTCTTTATATAAAATAAGGTTGCTACCAAAGCATATACATATAAATAATAACACGTTGTACTTGGAAATACTTATTCAAAGAATGGCAAATATATACACTATATCTGGTACCACACAATAATTAAATTCAGTATAGATGCACCAACTGCAGACTGTTTTGAATAGGCATGTGAATTCTTAAGTGAGGCGTATCAGCATAGAATAGGGAAGAAAGGCAGGTTAGTTGTGAAAAGTGGCAGAATACTTTCTTTAGACTAGATAGACAATTATGTGTGAAGATCCCCCCCCACTTGGGCAACATATAATGGAAAAGTTAGGGAGTAAGTTATCGTGTCTTTTACAGCCCAGTCCAATAATGTTCAATAAACTTCTGCTTTCTTTAAAAGTTTCCACCACCCCTAAATACCTGGGATGCCACTGGAGAAAAGTAACCAGTAACTTGACAGACGAAGTTGCAGAGTGTATCTAGTTTCACTCGACGATTTCCTCCAAGAATGGTCCACCCTTGAAAGAATGAGCCACTGGGATGTGAAGGCAAGCCCCTTTGTCCCTTTTTTATGCACACAAGGATAAAGACCACCCTTAGGGAAATAGGCCAGGAGATAACGTTTGCAAGGATAACAATTTTTATTCGTACATAATACAAATGTCAGCAAAGGACTCTGCTGCTCGAGAGTGCTCTAACTAGTACAATTACAAATAATGGCTTACAAACTCAAAATTCATCACTCCATCTAGTTCAATTTGGGGCCACTCATTGGAGACACCCTACACATGTGCTTGCTCCATAGGGGATGCTAAGCAGTAATTGGCTAGTCCTTCCCCGTCGGTCTGGATCCACGTGGGTCAGCTGGGCTCATCCTCGCAGTGAAGGTCGGGGCACACATAAAACACATTGTTCCTATCTAAACTAAACAAGCTAAGACTGAATACTCAGGGCCTCATTACGACCCAGGCGGTAAGGGGTTAACGGCAGCGTTAACAGCGCCGACCCTTACCGCCTGAGTACGAGGTCCCTTAGCGCCATGGCGCTTTTAACACCTGCTTTTAGCAGGTGTTAAAATCCATGGCGCTAAGGGACCATGGAGTTAATTACGCCACCGTAATTTACGGTGGCGTAATTAACGCCTTCCCCACTCCCATTATACCCTATGGGGCAAAAATGGGAATGGGGAAGGGTAAATGGGGATTGGGGACTTACCGCCCCGCCAAGGTCGGAATGGGGCGGTAAGTCCGCCAACCACCATGGCGTAAACGTAGTTTACGCCATGGTGGTAAAGTCACGGCCCAGGCGGTAACTTACCGCCTGGGTCGTAATGAGGCCCTCACTCATTGTGGCAAGCACCTGGGCAACACAGGAAATGATGCCAGGGAGAAGGTGGATAAAATACAGTTGTGCTGACCCACACATTCAGGACTTCATTGGTACCTCAGTTCCCGCACTCAAGGTCTCCCCTTTTGGGTTTGATCTGTAATTTATCCCTCCTGGTACATCGTGTTACAAGGGAAGTGTGTTGTTGCTAAGTAGATGAATGGACGCAGCGCAGAGCCTGGTGTTGTCTCATGCTCTTGCAGGGTGCATTCTTTTAGAAGATACTAAGGGTCTGATTCACAGCACTTTTTCCTATGGGATTGTGCCATTATAAAATGCTTCCATGAATCATGCTCTAAATATTCGCAACACTGGAGAAACAAAGGGAGATGGACTTCTGTGGGAACAGGGCTTGTGCAGAGTCAGTGAGTTTGCACAGAAACTGGGCCTTGTCGAGCAGGGAGTGAAGAGTGTGGGCCTCAAGCTTTATCCGTTCTGGGCCTAATGCAAAATGGAGTCGTGAGCTATGAGTTTTTCTAGTGCCAGGCATCTAATTCTAAGCGCTGCAGGGCCTCTATATGTTTCCCAGTATTGCGGATTGCTCCCCCCCTTGTATGTTATATCACCTCAAAAGTGGTTTGCCTTATTTGGAACTGCCTAGGGAGGCGGGAGAGGCTCATTTCCATCCCAACATTCCCCCCTTTCGTTACTTCTACAAATTCTCTCCTCCCATATTTCTTCATTGGCACGTCTTTCTGCTTCATCCCATGCGGGTGTATCCTTTATGGGCATCCATGCCCTGAATAACCTTCTAAAACTTTCCCAATGCTCCAAATACTGTTCAGGTGTGCAGGTCATGTATATACACACCCCATCGCCTACTAAATCTAAACTCACTTCTAGTTTTCAGGGTCCGGGGGAGGTACATTGGTTGTGTGGTACAGAGTGTCCACCTCGTCTTCAAGAAGGAGGGGGACCATGTGGTATTTGGGGACATAGTTTAGCTCAGTTTGAATATATACTTCTTGTGCATCACAAGGTACTTTAATATTAGTATTCCCAATAGTTACCATCATCATTGCACTATTAGGTACTGCTTTAGCACAACACCGGAGACCCAATTGGAATGTGCAGAAGATCACCAGGATAATAATGATGATAGGGACCAGAAACTTTGCCAATGTTCTGAGCCATGAAGGGACCCAGCAGAAAGCCATGGTGAACCAATCCTCTTCTTGGACCCCAGCCTTCTTTTTCATTTCCACCCTCAGTTCATGCACTGCCACAATGACATGGGATAGTGTTCCATTCTGTGCGTCTTCAGAAGGTACAAACGTGCAACATGAACTCCCGATCTTTTTGCAAACACCACCCTCCATAGCCATCAGGAGATCCAACACTTACCTATTTTGCATAGTCATTAGTCTTATGGCCTTTAGTTCCACTTTTATGACATTGAATCCCTCTTCGGTATCATTTGTCAACTGGATCAGCTCCCAACGGAAGATTTGGAGCTATTTTGCATTGGCTTGTATATGGATGGTGGGTATTAAGATGCAAAACATTTCTCTGCTGAATTATAGAGCTTATATTCATCTGGTATTTGTGCAAGCAGGTCAGACGAGTCTTGGGATATGTAATTTAATGCTCCCCCTACTCTGTGTACTTGGCCATGCAGTTCCTTTGAAGGGGAGTGAGTTGGCAGTTGTTTGGTGTGTCGAAGTTCTTTGGTGGGGGGGCAGTGGGATCTTCAAGCAGGGAACCCCCCTATCGGTGCTCTTCGGCCACAACCAGTATGGCGGAGTGTAACGTGGCTAGCCAAAAATAGCCCCTCCACGAGGGTGGGAGGTGCAAGTACACTTGCTGCCCATAGATCCAGTGGTCCATTAGTGCAGCTGTTCCTTTCTTGAGGTCGGGGATCATGACAATTGTATTGCAGTGTGTGTTTCACAGAGTAAATATGATTTCTGTGGCCTCATCTTTATGGGCCTCTCGAGAGCTGTGACCCACGTTAGCTTTGTGATGTGTTCGGCCCAGGTTTGCTTGCAAGCCTATCCTATGAGCCCTGCGATTTCCTCAGTCCCCCCAGTAGTCCTTCTGCCCTGCACAAATCGTTGCTTCTTGCCATTCGTTGTTGACATATCTTCTTCCTTCAACATGAAGGTGTGGTTCTTTGAGGAACTTGGGGTTGCTCGAAATTGTTTTGCCTTTTCGTGGATCTGGATAGATGAGTTGTAGGTGGACGTTGCATGCCTGAAAAGTGCCCTTGGTCCTACACAGTGCAAGATGAATTAGACATTGGGTTTCTGCCAGGGGTACTTCTTGTGGAACAAAGACATTATGTGCCAAAGATGCATGCAGTATTAACGAACAGACGTAGAAACTCCCGTTAGTCATTTGCCTTCCCACTGCACTCATATCTGAGTACCAACTATTCGAATGCTCTGGGTGGCGAGCATTTCCCACTACATTGAAACCTAAGCCAGGCTATGCATCATATTTACGTTGACGCTCTTGTCTCCTTTTCCTGTTACTATGCAATATGAACCTTTTCTGAATTGCTATCATTTCTTTAGTACTGTTAAACATTGTGTCCTTGTCTATTATGGGAAGGAAGCTAGTACTGTTATATCTTGTGACATTTGTTAGTGTTCCAAAACCCTTGGTTGTTGGTGTTGGCATACTTGCGTTCATTCTTTCATTCGACTTAGGGATGGAGGTAGGGTGAAGCTTATCATGCATAGAATACAGGAAAGTAGAACGTGTGACACTGGGAAGCATTTCAGTTACATTTAAGGATAAGACAGTAACATTAAAAAATGTCTGCATGTAATGTTCAAGGGTGTACTCCTATTCCAAGTCCATTTGTGTCCATTCCAAGTCCATTTACCCCCGCTCCCTTCTTTTAGATGGCCACCCCAGATAAAACACGTTCCTCAATAAATGTCCAATGTGAACATTACATTTGTAAACAAAACAACCGTAAAGTGGAGCCCACAGTCGTAGCATTAGGCTCTAATCAAAATAATTCTGCTCCTACTACTATCTACATTTAATGAATCTCTTAATGGAGTCATTTCCATCATCATTGCACCTGCAGAAAGAGGAAAAAAACGGGGTGGGTAAAAAAGGGTAAGGGATATGGTAAAGAGGGAGGAAGAGAGAGCGATAGAACAAGAGAACGAGAGAAAGAGAGAAAGCGAGAGTTTTTTAGTTTGTGTAGCTCATGGTCTAGCATCAATGCATGTACTATATTCACTTTTAACATGCACAGATATGGTCAGCTTAGAGCTAGTGTGTTGAGATAGTATTGTAGAGCACATTCCAGAGCACATTCCAGCCTCTCTCTCACCTTCCTCTGGCTCTTACCTACCTCTGGGTGCATCTGCCCACAGCTGTCAAGTATGTAAATTTGAACTGCCTGTAACAAAGCATTGTCTCACAATTGTAAGAATGTAAGCTTGTACTGTGTGAAACTACCTCAGGGTCTGGGCATATAACACATGTAATAAAAAATAAAAAAATACATTGTTTCCATTTTTGGTGTCTGGTGTGGTGGGTTGTGGTACCCTATGAACATCAGAGAGGTGTGTCCAATATCTCAGCCCCTTTACCTTTACTGCAAGAGGGGTGGAAAACACAAATTCATAGGATCCATGGAATCTGGGTTTCATTTTCGAACAAAGCTTCTAACATATATATACTCCTCGGGCAACAAGGGTTGGGTTGTGGCAGTGTCAGTTATTGAGGCCATTGTTGTTTCTCTGTCTTCTGTCTAGGGTGGTGCAATCTGTTTTGAAATGCATCTTATTGTGCATGTAAGTTGTGTTAGGTACTGCTTGAACTCCTCTATCAGGATTGTGACAGCTCCAGGAGCATCTGATGCCTTTCTTACTGGCGACAGCGGTGTTTGAATGTCTCGACCAGTCACTATATCATGGGTGGACAGTTGGCGGTCCTTACTGGGTTGTGTGCATAACTGGAACAGTTCCAGGGGTAGGCAGTAGACCCAATATTTCTTTAGGGTGTTGCATAGTTTTGGAAAGTCTACTATTGAGCAGGCCATTTATTTTCTCAACCATTCCATTTGCTTGAGGGTGGTAAATGGAGCACATTTTGTGTTTTTGTCCCCAATAAGGTTACTACTTCTTAGTTCGTTGAAGAAATGAGTCCTATTGTCTGATCATAGGACATCGCACACTCCCCATCGGGGAAAACTTATCTAACAAGGAATTTTGCAGCACATTTGGCATCAGCGTGAGCACAGGGGCCCACTTTGACCCACCGGGAAAATGAACACAGCATCTCAATCAGATATCGTGCCCCATTGCACCATTCTCCCATGTCTGCATAGTCAATGTGCAATTCATGGAAGGGTCTCACAGGGTGGGGTAATGTTCCTCTTAGAGTCCTCATGGTTGTTCCTTTATTGAACACTTGACATGTTTCAGATTGGACCACCATTTCCTTTAGGTGTTCCTGCAGATTTGGAATGAACCAATCTTCCTGAAGGTCTGCAGTAATGTTTTGCTTAGAACTGTGAGATGGAAAATGTAAGAGTTCATATGCCATATAGAGTAATTCCACAGGCATCACTACTTTCCCTGTTGCCTGCTGTCTCCAGAGGAGATCTGTGGGTGATTGGATGCACCCATGTTTGAGCCACAGATCCTGTTCTTCTGCTGGTGCCCTGACCTGTCATTTGATAATTTGTGCTATAGGCAGGGCTGTATATGCATCTGGTGTTCTGCCCACAGTGGAAGGGGCTAAGACATATTCTGCTACCATTGGTATTGGGATGTATGCTGCTTCCTTGGCCGCTGCATCGGTGGCTGCATTAACCCAATGAAATTTCATCTGTGTTTTGGTTGTGTGCTATGCATTTGACAACCGCCGCTACAGAAGGCTCTCTGAGGGCCAAAATCAATGCATTCAGTAGATCTGCATGTTGCACTGGGGAACCATCTGCTCTTCTCAATCCACTCCTTCGCCACTGGGACAGACCTGCATGCATCGTTGCTGTAACGTAGGCAGAGTATGAATAGATGGTCACACTACACCCTTTTAATGATAATAATAATGATAATAATGATAATGATGTGGTATTTATATAGCGCCTTTTGATGCCCATAGGGCCTCTATCAGTGCAACAAGTTCTGGTGCCAGTGCAGAATAATGCCTGGGTAATCTTTTCATTATGAGTGTTTTGTATTCCCATAGAGGGCGCTAGAGCGCGACCAAGATGGCGGCTCTTATGTGAGCTCTGGTGGCGCACTGAATCAATCCTTACAAAAATAACGGTTCCAGGGGCCATCCGACCCCCACAAAGACAAGGCTGTCGTTCCTTAGCGAGAAATGTTGGCCCGTGGCCCATTGGCAGCAGCAGAGTATCCTGTGACCATCTGGCAGGCTCGTGGCCTGCGCGGAGCGGGGCACGCTGGAGCGGCCCCCCACAGCAATATCCAGGGCGCGGCGACAGCGAGGAGTAGATCGCTGGTGCTGCCCGTGCAGTGAAGGGCAGAACCCAAGACCTTGGCAGTGAAGGCCTGCAACATCCCTGCGCCCCCCCTCGTGGGAGCCACGGCTGCGAGTCCAGAAACAGACCCAGTGACCGGCGTCCCCTGGACCGCCAGCATCATCCCAGCAAAGCAGCCAAGACAGCGGGGCAATGGCGCGGCACACCTGATGGGCGGACCCCGGGGCGCATGGAATGTAGCACACCCCGAGGCCATCTGCAGAGCTGGCAGCTCCCCAGATCGCCCTGCTGCCGTGGGGCCCAGACACCGGTGCTGAGTGGTGGCGAGAGCAACAGATACCCAAGGTGAGCCGGCCCTCCCCCTCAACAAACTCAAAACAGTCTTGTAGAGCTCTGGACACAGGGAAGAGTGCTACAACGCAGCCTGGTCGACCACCAGAGAGTCATCCCCCCACCCCAATCACTCAGCTCCATCGGAGAAAGGCAGGAAGGGAAGGCCCGTGCTGGGGCAGAGACTCGCTCATCCTGGGCAGGCCTGCGGTTCCCAACGGGATGTGTGCACAAACTGCTGTGGAGGGGGTGTCACGGCGAATGGGTGGGTGCCGGAGCCCCCACCTTCCTAACTGCCGTACTCGGGTGCCTGGCTTCTGTGGTACTCGGGCCGGCCAGCAAAGCCACCTGGGACAACAAGAAGACCTGCATCATCCCCAGACACCTGCAAAGCCACCTGGGACAACAAGAAGACCTGCATCATCCCCAGACACCTGCAGCTTGCCTTCTAAAATGATGAGGAGCCCAAGCGGCTGGGCAAAAGTCACCATTGCCCGGGGCGACGTCTTGTCGAACACCCAACCGGGGGCAATCAACGGGGGCAGTTCAAGCCCCTACTGAACGTTGGCAGACTCACCAACCCGGGGGCCCCGGCCCTACCCCAAAAAAAGCAATAAATAGCAAACCCCCAAAGGGGGAAAAATGAAAAAGACAGCTAACGGCGGAGACCCCCCAATCACAAGACAACTTAAGAAGGTGAGCACTCACAGACCAACGGAGAAGCCCCCCACCATAGCCGCCCATCCCGAAGACCTCCCATACGGCAACACACAAAATCTGGGAACAACAAAGTCGCCAAGATGGGGAAATCAGACAAATCACAAAGAAAGTTGACTTTTGAGGCAGGAGCCATAGTCAAAACCCCAAAAGCAATTGATCGACCAGGGAGCCCCGAGGGGCTCATGCCTCAAGACGAAGATCCCGCTCAAACCACAGACATCAGGGAGATCCTCCTTGAATTAAAGGCCAGCATCGGAAATATTGACCGTAAACTTGATTCACTATTTAAAAAACTTGACCAGCTACAACATCACCTGGCTAAGCATGGAGATAGACAGGACACCGTGGAACAACGAATTTCCGATGTCGAAGACAACATGGCCTCCATATCCACCGAGGTAACAATACTAGAAACCCAAATGAAAGCCGTCCTGGCTAAAAACGAGGACCTCGAAGGGCGCTCCCGCTGAAATAATATTAGGATCCATGGGGTAGAGAACAGCAAAACACGAAGAAATGGAAGACTTCGTGGAGACCCTATGTAAAGAGATATTTGGCAGCCCCGCGTTTTCCAACATATTCGTAGTGGAAAGAGCCCACAGAGTCCCGACCAGTAGGCCTATCCCAGGGTCAACTCCTCGTCTAATAATTGCTAAACTACTCAACTTCAAATACCGGGAGACGATCCTCTGCCTTGCAAGGGAGAAAGGGAAGCAACAACACAACGGAGACGACATTCAATTCTTCCCATATTTCTCCCCATCAGTCCAAGCGCAACGCAGAACATTTACCTGAGTGAAACGTCGGCTACAGAACAACAAACTGCTCTATTCCATGCTATACCCGGCCAAGTTACGAATTCAACATGATGGTAAATCACAATTCTTTAACACACCCTGTGGAAACAGAGAAATTGACATGAGGCCGGGAAGCCCAAATGGAAACACACCAACACAGGTTACAAAGGACCATATAAAGCGCTTTATTTCAAAGTTACAAAGTTACCAAGTTATCAAAGTCAATTGACATGCGAATAGCTATTCGGCCCTCTGACTAACACACGAACCTTCAACGTTAGGTTCGCACTGAAAGTGGGAGAGACCGATCATCGGGATGCTTGGGTTTTTATACATTTAGTACTGCATTGGCCAGCCCTCTTACAAGTTAACCATTTCTGGAACCATGGCTAGGGTTCGTAGCCAACATACATTTAAACAATGCGATTGGGGTCACAATATTATATCGATTTCCACAGACCCTCCTTTTGGCCTATGCCAAGTGCTAAAACATAGTTTTCTAATACTCTTAAAAATACCTGAAGGCATTATCATCCATAGGTTCCGCATCATTGTCTGAAATATCAATAGCCATAAGGTCGTTCGTAAGAACTTCTTGCAACATGAACTCTTTAGATGCTGTCTTCGGAGTGTATATCTTTCGCCCTATTGCGCTCATTACCTGGGCACAACATCCCCCCATCATTCCGCATATACTTGGGAGGCATTGAAAACAACAGCAAAGAAATAACAGAGTCCCTAAAATACCTAAAATGACAGAAAGCACCTTCCACCCCCAAGATCGCAGAGAATCCCAAAACCAAGTACTAAGGCTCCAGTCTCCTACAGGGATATGGACTTCAGAACTAAGAGTGTGTAAATTCTGAATTGCTTTAAATATTGTTGGTGAAGAATCTGGTACGAAAACGCAACAAGCGGACCCCACTAATTTACATACTCCACCTCGTTCGGCTAAAATGACATCTAATGCCATTCGATTTTGCAGTGCTACCAATCTTATCGCCTTTTGCTCTAAGGTCATATTGTAAAGTATGTCCGTGGTCCGGTTGATCGTTTTCTCCAATACCCTCGCTAATCCCCTAATGTTTTCTGAATTTGCTATTTGTCCCCAAAAGGGGACTAATGATTTGGCTATATCCCCGAACACTTGTCCGGGGGTATCTCCATCACTATCTCGTCGCGGGCGAGCCTTGGATACCTCTAAGGTACTGGCTATAAATACACCTGGTAACAATATCCCTAAATAACAAGTCCCCTGCCAATCCTTGGGCAACCAGGGAAAAGCTAAACTACCACAAACAAAATAAACGGGTCCCCCTACATACAAAGGCCTATTTTCCCCAGTCAAATTTACAATATGTATACAAGGCTCAAAATCTCCCATTGACCTAGTGCCATTTCTTTGTACACAGAAAGGGACAGAATCAGGATTGTGATTTACAGAATAAGAAGGAGGCATGGCATCCTTATTGCCTATCGGAGCCATCTTGAAAGAAACTAGATTTTGGAAAGGAAAGGAAAGTTTATCAGACGGCCTAATAGAAGCGATATTAGGTCTACTCCTATTTGCGAAAAGCGAGCATCCCAGGGGAGTCAATTCACGTCTCTCAAATTCATTCAAATTAGTGCCATCGAAGTTCCCTGAGATGCTATCATTCCATCGGCCAAAGAAGAGTGCTCTAAGAGAGGCATAGCAGGAAGTTGTTAGAGGTAAGGGATGTATATACCATCCCAGTCCCTTGTTCCCATGTTGTGGCAAATGCGTGCAAATCCAACAATTACTCTTATTAAAAATAGCATGCGTAGCATTCATCACTATCATCAGAGTGTTATTATGATATTTCTGTCTATGCCAAGAGTCCCTAGGGGACAGAGTGTGAAGGTGTACAGAGGGAGTCAAAACAGTTGGTACAATTTCGGTCGGTAGCAGAGGCTTCAAAGGATAAATCTCTTCAAAGTACCAAAGTCCCACGGCAGCAGTTGCAAAACTAACAGTAATCAAAACAAGAACACAACAGTACGTTTTCAGGGCCCAGGCACATTGTCCATTGTTCGAACTGGTCACCTCCTTATCTAATAGTTCAATACGAGGAGCAGCGGTGAAGGCGGCAGGCATCATGGCTATCCCGATCGACGGCCCCAATGTTCGTTGCTGGCGGCACTTCGGCCGCGCGACTTCTTAGTCCTTCCCAACTCTAGCCAACAGAACCCTCCTTTTCTGTGTTCCAAAAAAAAGGGAAAGACAATAGTATTCCAATCACTCCTTTTTTCCTTCCAGATGCACGATACTCGTGCAGCGATTTTATTTTCGTGGTCGAAGGTTGTACCTGATGGTACCCAAGTTTTCCGAATCCAAAAGCAAAGTATCGTCGCTCCCTGAGGGGAGCGTCACGTCGGTGGCGACGGAAGTCGCAGAACTTGAGACAAGAGTTTCCGGAAGTGATTGATCAAGGGAGTGCGGAGACAAAATGGACGGCTCCCCGAGCTCCTCAGGCTCAGAGAACTTCTCCGACGCACTCACAACGCTGCCTGCTACTCCGAGATCAGAGAGTGTAGCACCAGCGAGGGGTTCTGTTTCTTCTGTAACGTGTGGCGTCGGGTGAGGGATCTTCTTGATGTGAGTTGCATGTATCCAGTTCTTCTTTCCTGCCACCCGCACTGCCGTCCTGGTGACCAATAAAACCTGGTAGGGTCCCCGCCAGCGAGGCGCGAGACAGGAAGACCGTTCGTAGGCCTTTACCAGGATCCAGCTGCCGGGCAATATATCGTGTCCTGGGCCCGTAAACCGTACAGGTAAGGCGGCATTCACCTGGTGGTAGATGAAATACAGGTTTTTAGTCAATTGATTACAATAATCTACAAGCAATACATTCTCCACATCCCTCAGGGCTTTAGGTTTAGGGAGGCCCCAAATATTAGCAGGCCTTCCCATTACTACTTCAAATGGAGAAAGCCCAGTTCTAGTCTGGGGTGTGGTGCGCATAGCTAACAATACAATAGGTAAAGCATCCGGCCATTTCAATTTAGTCTCAGCACATGTTTTTGCAAGTTTGTTTTTCAAAATACTGTTGTGTCTTTCTACCAACCCCGCACTTTGAGGGTGCCTAGCTGAATGAAAACGTTTCTCAATCCCGAAGGCAACACATATTTGCAATATTACAGCTGCGATGAAATGTGGGCCGTTATCCGACCAGATTATCCTCGGGAGCCCAAATCGAGGAAAATATTCTTTCACCAAGATCTTCGCGGTGGTCATGGCGGTAGCATCTTTGGCAGGGAAAGCCTCGACCCACTTGCTAAAAGCACAAATGATAACAAGAACATATTTCAAGTTATTACAACGTTCCATTTCAATGAAATCAAGGTGAATGGTTTCAAAGGGGACAGAGGGGGGCCCGAAACTTCCCCTTGGAGTCACTGTCCCTTTACCCACATTGTGTTGCAGGCAAATCATACAACTACTAACATGTCTTTTTGCAGTTTCCAAAATTCTATCATTCACCCAAACCTGCTGTAATATCTTCGCAATTTGCTGGGCACACACATGTGTTGGACCGTGTGCCATTGTGACCATTGCTAATACATAAGAATCAGGAAGCAACCATTTCCCGTCAGATGCGTCCACCCAACACCCTTCGTCATCCAATTTCCCCATGCCTTCAGCCCATTTCCTAGATTCTTCAACAGAGGCATTAGTCTGAATATCTCGCACAGACCCAATGCCTTCATCTATTATACAACCATCTCTCACTTCCCTTGAGGTATACATGTCTGTGCTAAGGTCTGTAGCTGTTTGTCTAGCTATCGAGTCTGCAAAAGCATTTCCTTTGCCCACATCATCTATGACCTTGCGATGAGCTGCACATTTCATAATCGCTAGTTGTTTAGGGAGTGAGAGTGCTGAAAGTAACTGTACTATTAAGGGACCATGCTGAATCTTGGTCCCATGTGAGGTCAGAAACCCTCTTTCCGACCACAATTTTCCGAAGTTGTGAGCCACCCCAAAGGCGTACTGGCTATCCGTATAAATATTAACTCTATGCCCTTGGGAGAGCTCACAAGCACGAGTAAACGCTATAATCTCTGCGGCCTGCGCAGAGTTATGCGGAATCCTTTTAGTTTCTACGATCTTGTTCAAAGTAGTAACTGCATAAGCAGCTGTAGATGTGCCATTCGGAAGTTTAAAGCAGGAGCCATCACAAAACAGCTCCCCTTCCGCATTCTCCAAAGGAGTATCTGAGAGGTCTATTCTGCCCTTTGTTTCTTGTTCGGTGGCGTACAGGCAGTCATGTGATCCATCATCGCCGCAAGCAGAAGTTTGCGGGAGAGGCAAAAGTACAGCCGGATTGAGAACACAACACCTTTTAATTTGGATATGAGGAGCAAATAGAACTAATTCATACCTGGTCAACCGGGCAGAAGTAAGGTGTTGTGTTTGAGTTTTATTCAATAGAATATCAACAGAGTGAGGTACCATCAAAATCAAATCGTGGCCTAGGACCATCCCCTCACTCTGTTTTACAGACGCAGCAGCAGCAGCAACAGCGCGCAGACATCGCGGCAAAGCGCATGCGACAGGATCGAGGGCGGAGGAATAATAGCCGCACGGCCTATTCTTCCCTCCATGTTCCTGCGTTAACACAGACAAAGCACATCCATTACATTCATGCACAAACAACACAAAGGCCTTATCGTAATTTGGTGTACCCAGAACCGGTGCTGAACACAGCGCGGCTTTGAGAAGCTCAAATGATCGTTGATGTTCCGATTCCCATGGCAGTGGCAAAGAAATGCCCTTCCTCGTCAAAGCCAACATCGGTTTTACCACTAGGGCAAAGTTCGGGATCCACAGTCTACAGTAGGACGCCATCCCTATCAGGGCTCTGACTTCCTTCTGTGTTTTTGGGACAGACATGCCAGAAATGTGTTTTATTCGTTCAGGTGTCAATCTTCTCCCCTCCTTTGACAGGAGGTAGCCTAAATAGGCAACCTCCTGGCAACAATATTGAAATTTCTTAAGTGAAGCTTTGTGTCCATGTTCAGCTAAATGAACAAGCAACAATATAGTGCCTTCTTTACAAGCTTTCTCAGAGTCTGCAGCTAGGAGTAAATCGTCTACATATTGAAGCAGCGTGCAAGTAGGTGGCAGTTCAAGGGTGTCGAGCTGCTCTTTTAAGGCTCTACTATAGATACTAGGACTTTCAGTATACCCTTGAGGTGCCCTTGTAAATGTAAATGAGCGTCCCCCCAAGGTGAACGCAAACAAATACCTGCTCTCCTTGTGTATCGGAATACTAAAGAAGGCGTTTTTCAAATCTACGACACTGAAGTGCGTAGCCGTAGCAGGGATCATTGTTAAGATTGTTGTTACATCCGGCACGATTGGAAATTGTGGGGCCACTACCCGGTTAATAGCACGAAGATCTATTATAAACCGGTACGGAATTGCATTGTCGCCTTTCTTATATACCGGTAAGATCGGACTATTACATAAGCTACCTGTAATCTCTTCGATCACTCCACGATGTACAAAATCGGAGACAATGCATTTCAGAGCGCGCTCGCCCTCAACTGAAATTTTATATTGCGGAATGCGCGGTAGTTTAACCCCATGTTTCAAGACTATCTTAACGGGCTCAACGTGCAATATTCCGACATCATTGTCGTCTATTGCCCACAAACATTCCGGAACAATACCAAACTCGGGGGGTAGAGGTCGGGTCAAGTACTGGGAGTTAAAAGGTTGCTGTGGTGAAACTGTCAATCTTATTCCGTCAGGGGTACAATGGATCACTGCATTCAGTTTCTTCAACAAATTCAACCCCAGCAAGTTTTCTCCACAGTTTGAAGTAAGAAGAAAAGGGCACTGGTCTGTAAAAGGGCCCAAAGAAACGGATACCGGCGCAGAGACCGGACAAACAGTTGGTATACCAGAGAACCCTATAGAAACGTTTGTTTGCCCTGACAGGGGAATGTTTGGAACCCGAGAATGGTCAATGGAGCACTTCTGCGCTCCAGTGTCGATCAAGAACTGATGTTTCCTATTCCCCACCAATAATTCAACATAGGGGCCCTTCTGAATAACGGGAATAGGTAAAGGTTCCAAACGCTGCTTCGGGCAATCCTAGTAAGGCAGAACTTCTTCAAAAGGAAGTTCCTCAGAAAGATAGACGGCGGAAGGGTGATCAAATATATTTCTCGAGTCCATACTCGAAGTCTGATTTTCCTGTGAAAAAGGTTGCTGGGGATCTCGTAGAAGCTGACCCCTATCAGGACCCCCTGCTCCAGGGCGGCCCCGTGGTCGCCTACCCATACCTCCGAATGTGCCTCCTGACCTCTGACGGAGGGCAGGGCACTGTGCTCGCCAGTGACCTTCCTGGCGGCAATAAGCACACTGATTAATATTTATAGAATTTAGAGGAGTATTTCCTCTTGGAATGTACTGACCTCTAGTTTGTGTCATACCTCCTCTGGGGTGCCTGACAATTTGCTGCAACAATACCTTAGTCTTTAGGTCACCCCTTCTTTTTTCTATTTTCTCTTTTTCGTTATTAACCCTATTCTCATAATACTGAGCCATATGCAAAACCTCTGACTGAGATTTTGCCTGCCAAGCGCTCTCTGAGGACATAATTTGTGACTGGATGTCGGGCAACAATCCACGCACAAATTTGTCCACAAACAACCTCTTCCCCGACTCTGTACCCAAATCCTGTCCACTGAAGTCGGAGAACACCTGTTCAAACCTATTAAAGAATTCAGTGGTACCTTCAGTTTTTCCTTGGACACAGGCCGTAAGCTTGTCCCAAATAATCCTTTTTTCTGGAATTATAGTTTTCAATTTGGCAACTATTCTATCAGGTAAAGTGAGTATTACCTGTGGTGGTTTCTCACCAGCTGGTCGTTCCCCATCTATTCTAGTTAGATTTACCCATGTATCCCCTAACCCCGGCACATCATCTACTGTCCGTACCTGCTTCCATACATCAACAGGTAAAAGCACTGGGAACAATAAATCCATGTCACTTAAGGTGAACACGGAAGACTGCAAAACGGATTCTATTTCTTTATAAAACCCTGTCGGGTTCTTCCTAATATCAGGGACTGATTGTCTGATCGTGTTCACTTCCTGTCGAGAGAACGGGACGTGAACAAACTGTGATACGTAGTGTGCTGGGATATCCACCGCGGGAGCACCAGTCGCCGCGTTGGCGGGGATTTCTACTTTTGGGACAAGGGTCGGAGGGACCTCTCTCATAGGCAACTGAGATATAGGGACCTCCGACCGCTTACTGAGTAATAAGGCCAAATCAAGCGCTAAAGCAGCTGTGGAAGTGTCAGGCGAAAAAGCTCTTTTACAAATACCTAATAAGTCTGTGGGGCAACCAACCTTCTTTCTTATACATTCTTCCTGCAAGTGCTGTACCATCACTTGAATTACCTTCCTTTGCATTTCTACCGTATATTGACTATATGTATCGTATACCTCATCCGGCGGTATTGATGAATCCAAGATCCATCGAACCGCATCTCTAGTACAGATCCGTACTTCCTCGGGTGCTGATCTTCGGCACGAAAGGAACCGTTTCTGCATATATATCCTATCGTCCTCATCATCCTCATTTTGTAATCTTTCAAAATCCTGTCTAAACTCAAACAATCTATCAACATGTCCACATACTTTCTGTTCGGTATCCCTTGAGAGTGCCAAAGCGTTCAGATCTCTCACCCCTTGTGGGAGATCCGAAGTCTGCAATCTACCCCACATTACACCTAAATGAATCCCCAGTCCTTCAATAAAAACGTTTTTCTCGGGAAAATCGTGCAAATTAGATAATGTTGAAAATACCTCAGTTTGATCACCTTTTTCCATGCAATGTTTAGCCCAAGCAAATAGTTCCTGTTTCCTGCCCGCAGGAACAGTACTACGAGTCACTATCCCCGACCCTGCACCAGGATCTGATTTAATAAACACAGGACTCCCCGAAATCGAAAGTGTAGGTGAACCTAACATGGGTGCAGGGGAAAGAGGTAAAGTAACAGACGAAATAGACGGAGGAGCGACAACTAAGGAACTAGGGGTAGTAGGCTGTGTAAGAGGAGTAGGAATAACGATAGGAGCAATAGCAGGAATGGGAAGAGCGCCCACAACAGGAGCATACGGAGGTGGCGCTGAAGAATCAGGCCTCCGTTCGTTTAATATTTTCTCAATAAACTCCTCGGAAACATGGAAATCTTTAGAAGGGTAAATTTTCTGGACTCCGAGCGAAAAAGCTCTGTCCATTTTTTGGGTTTCATCTAATCGTTTTTCCTTGTCATATAACAATGCCTTTTCGGCATTCGTTTTATGACGTCGTGCATGTTTATCCCTACTTTTAAGCTGCTGTAATGCTTCCTTTTTCCAATTTTGTAACACATCAAAGGCTGCTGGCCTAGCCTTCTTCTTAAGCAAAATCGACTCTAAGTATTCAATACGGGGGATCTCAAAACTACCATTGATTGGCCACTGAAATTCGGAGGCATTTCTGGTCTGTCTGTGCCAAATGTCATTAAATACAATACTACCAATGCCATACTTACAGTACATAGTACACGCCGGCGACCCCTCCTGTGGTGCCGGACGGCTAAATTCCAAAGATTGTCGATCGCTGCGGAATAGAGCCCTAAAACAGCTAGACAATTTCCCAGGCATTTCTCAAAGAATTGGTGTTACCTGGTCCAATAATTGTGTCTGCAGATACAATACGCCAAATTCAAATTGTCAGGGTTAAATTAAGAGCCGGGTCACGACTACACCTGACCAAACCTAAGGAGGACCGTACGGTTTTCAAAGGACTTCAACTAACAAATTTTACCTGCGTTCAGTGGTTTCGGCAAATCTGCCCGCCTCGGATTTGGACCCTCGTCAAGATGCCGTGTCAGACCGCACGACTATCGCCCAAGGATCGGATCGTGCAGCGCTGCCGAGGTATCGCGTCTCGATCGGTCGGGCCCGCAGAATCACACCGTCCGATCCCGATTCGATAGTCTGCGTCAACCTTCAATGATCCGGCATCAATCTTGAGGGTCCCTATTCGGGCGCCAACTGTGGAAACAGAGAAATTGACATGAGGCCGGGAAGCCCAAATGGAAACACACCAACACAGGTTACAAAGGACCATATAAAGCGCTTTATTTCAAAGTTACAAAGTTACCAAGTTATCAAAGTCAATTGACATGCGAATAGCTATTCGGCCCTCTGACTAACACACGAACCTTCAACGTTAGGTTCGCACTGAAAGTGGGAGAGACCGATCATCGGGATGCTTGGGTTTTTATACATTTAGTACTGCATTGGCCAGCCCTCTTACAAGTTAACCATTTCTGGAACCATGGCTAGGGTTCGTAGCCAGGTCGAACATGCAATCTCCATATATTAGATCGGTTCCGCTGATACAGTTACATATTTACACCTAGGTTAAACAGAGGACAGGGTCTTAGTTCATGACCCTAACAAGTAGCCTGCAGACATATTATTCATTCACGTGTGCGGAGGTCACCATGGCTGAAGTCTTACTCGCAATGTCATTCGGCCTCCATTTTGTGATTCGGGGTGACTTCCACACCGCAAGAATACCTAAAATGGCGGCTAGATCCAAAATGGCAGCTTACACAATACATTAAGGTCAAGACCTTGCCGCGGAACCTATGTACATGGTGTTCTTTAGACAGCTTGGCGTAGGCCAACATACATTTAAACAATGCGATTGGGGTCACAATATTATATCGATTTCCACAACCCGAAGAGGCGAACCTATTCTTCGACAAGCTGGGGTGCAAACAAACCAGTAGCAATCCAGCTGCTGTGTGTACTCAGGCTGGCCAGCAAAGCCACCTGGGACAACAAGAAGACCCGCATCATCCCCAGACACCTGCAGCTTGCCTTCAAAAACAACGAGGAGCCCACAAGCTGCTGGGAAAAAGTCGCCATTGCCCGGGGCGACGTCTTGTCCAACACCCAACCGGGGGGAATCAACGGTGGCAGTTCAAGCCCCAACTGAAGGTTAGCAGACTCACTAACCCGGGGGCCCCAGCCCTACGCCAAAAAAAGCAATAAATAGCAAACCCCCAAAGGGGGAAAAAATAAAAAACACAGCTAACGGTGGAGACCCCCCTAATCATAAGACAACTTAAGAAGGCGAGCACTCACAGACCAGCGGAGAACCCCCCCACACCATAGCCGCCCATCCCGAAGACATCCCATACAGCAACACACATAATCTGGGAACAACAAAGTCGCCAAGATGGGGAAATCAGACAAATCACAAAGAAAGTTGACTTTCGAGGCAGGAGCCACAGTCAAAACCCCAAAAGCAATCGATCAACCAGGGAGCCCCGAGGGGCTCATGCCTCAAGACGAAGATCCCGCTCAAACCACAGACATCAGAGAGATCCTCCTTGAATTAAAGGCCAGCATCGGAAATATTGACAGTAAACTTGATTCACTATCTACAAAAGTTGACCAGCTACAACATTGCCTGGATAAGCATGGAGATAGACAGGACACCGCGGAACAACGAATTTCCGATGTCGAAGATAACATGGCCTCCACATCCACCGAGGTAACAACACTAGAAACCCAAATGAAAGCCGTCCTGGCTAAAAACGAGGACCTTGAAGGGCCCTCCCGCCGAAATAACATTAGGATCCTTGGGGTAGAGAACAGCAAAACACGAAGAAATGGAAGACTTCATGGAGACCCTATCTAAAGAGATATTTGGCAGCCCTGCGTTTTATAACATCTTCGTAGTGGAAAGAGCCCACAGAGTCCCAACCAGTAGGCCTATCCCAGGGTCAGCTCCTCGTCCAATAATTGCTAAACTACTCAACTTCAAATACCGGGACACAATCCTCCGCCTTACAAGGGAGAAAGGGAAGCTACAACACGACAGAGACGACATTCAATTCTTCCCAGATTTCTCCCCATCAGTCCATGCACAACGCAGAACATTTACCTGAGTGAAACGTCAGCTACAGTCAACAAACTGCTCTATTCCGTGCTATACCCGGCCAAGTTACGAATTCAACATGATGGTAAATCGCAATTCTTTAACACACCCAAAGAGGCGAACCTGTTCCTCGACAAGCTGAGGTGCAAACAAACCAGTAGCAATTCGAGACTCCAAAGAAGAGACAGGGTTGAAAGAGTCCCGCCTTGATGCCCATTCATACCCATACCCAGGCAGCCTTACGCCACTCAAAAGAACCCCTGGACTCTACAACCATGTTGAATCTTAAGGTGCGCCCGACATTGGAAGTTCCCTAGAGCCCCAAGCGCAGCTCAGTTATGTTTTGGGAAATGGGGTGGGGAAATTTGATGGGCAAGTTGGGGGGTGCCTGTGACCGGGAGGGATTTTTCTTAATGTTACGGAAGTGTGCTCACCTGGGATCCGCACCCCCCGCCTACACCAAAGATCACTGAGCGGATGCGCCGAAATTGGCTCTCGAACAAGAGGGCAGAAAACGGGGCTCAACACCACAGCAACCAGGCCTGAAACAATCAAATGCCCCTTTGTTGCAAAGGCAATCAAACAGTCTATCATCAATAACATTCAAGTTAGCTACCTGGAACATTAAAGGGGGCAATAACCCGACCAAGTCGAGTAAGATGACAGAGTACCTACGAAGGCACAAAGTAGACATTGCTCTGATTCAAGAAACCCACCTTCTCCCCGGCACAGAGAACCGTTGGGCCCGAGACTGGGGCTGTCATAGATACTTTGCCTCAAACTCTTCATACGCTAGAGGAGTGGCAATCCTCATACACAGATCCCTAAAATTCAAACTAATCTCAGTCAAAAATGACGAAGAAGGAAGGACACTCATGGTACATGCGACCCTGGAAAACACAGAATCCATCATCATAAACTCCTAAGGACCAAACACAGACAGATCTAACAAGTTCACCTGGGTAATGATGAACTCTTTTCAATTGTGAAGGGCAAAGCAGCTAGAGCTTGTTTGCATGTGAACTGCCTGTGCATGACAGAATCGAGCATGCCATTGTAATATGCCAGAGGCTTGTGACCCATAGAACTCTTTTGTTTTAGCACTGCTTTTGTGAGTGTGCCATTTGAATGAGAGACAATGCAGATTTCCTGCGTGTAGTCAGGACTGGCAAGAACAGGAGCTGTTGAAATCACTTCTTTCAGATCATTGAAACTGGTCAACATTTCTGCTATCCACTGAATGGTGATGCCCTCTTTTTGGGCCTCTTTGAGGCCCTGTAAGAGCGGCCTTGTGTATGCTTTGTAATCTAAAATCCATTCTCTGCAATAGTTAACGAGCCCTAGGAATTTTTGCATGTCGTTTACTGGAGTTTTTTCTTATCCAGTTTGTATCCATTTTCAGCTAACAACTGCAAGAGGACAATGGAATTCCTTGGTCAGATCTGTTGACAGTCACTGCAGGTCAATAGGTAATCTATGTATTAAATCACTGTGCTGGGCACCAGAATGTTCCCTAGATCCTCATGTTAAAAATATTGGGGCTTTCACAGTACCCCTGGGGCAAGCGACGGTGTTCGTATTGGCGTCCACCAAGGGTGAATGCTGTGAGGTACTGTGAGGTTGGGTCAAAGGGCACTGAGAAAAAATGCATGTTTGAAGTCCACTACAGTGAAGTGGGTGGCTTCCTTGGGAATGCTATACAAGATGGATGCCGGGTTAGGAACTAGTGGAAACTCTTTTTGCACCTCATCATTCAGGGGCCACAAATTTTGGATCATCCTCCAACTGCCCCCTGTTGCTTTTTTGATTGGATATATCACTGTGTTGCATAGCGAGGTGGAAGGCGCTATAATTCCTTGCTGCAACAAGGCCTGCACTGTTTCCTGTATTCCCTCTTCTGCTTCTATGGATAGGGGGTATTGTTTGACCCGTGGGAGTATAGCACCTGTCTTGAGTGTAATCTTTACAGGCGTTACTTCTTTTAGCATACCCAGATCATGGGGGTTTGTGGTCCACAATCGTGGTGGGACACACTGCAAGTCATTTTCACAGAAGGTGGGTGGTCCGCTATCAATAACCATGAGGGGACTTTTCAGTATTGCACCACTATGTCACAAGGTATACACATTTAAAGCACTATCTTCCCATCATTATTGTCATCCTCAAAAAGGTCCTCGTCTGTCAGTTCACGCAGAGGCACATTTGGTTTGATGCACAGCACTGTACACATTTGGAACCAATGGGGGTCAATTCCCAGTACTACAATCCTCTTGGTGGTCTCCTGCAAACCCACTAGGTCTAATGACAAGATGGTGCCAGCAACCACTTCAGGGAGTGATAAAGGCCGGAAAATGAAATCTGCAGGTACTCTCCATTCCTTCGTGGGAATCTGGGGTAAAGCTTGGGCAAGCACTCTAATACCATAAGCAAACATGTCTGGGTTCAGAGGTATTTCCCTCACTACACCTCGCTAGCCACGGCATGTATCACTAGCATTGCTCGGAGGGAGCACATGCCTGGGGTGGTACAAACAATCTCTCTATCTGTGAACGATATTGTCATATTCAGTTTGCTAAGCAGGTCCCTTCCCAGTAAGTTGACAGGGGAGCTTTCAAAATAGAGGTGGGGGCGTGAACAACCTTGCCTCCTATCTTGGTGTCTAAATCCTCTGTGTATGGAACCGTTACTACAGCCCCAGAGAATCCCTGCATGTCGCAAGTTTTTCCTGATAGCAGGAAGTGAAGTTCACTTATGCAGACTGCTCTGCTCCTGAGTCCACCATGAAATGTCTTATTTCTTATATCTGCCCCCACCAGTGGTTCCTTTTCTGTATGTTAGGTCATTGACAGTACTGTACAAATGCTCTCTGTGGGCTGTCCTAGTTGGGATAGGTGTTCATCCCCGTGAAAGAGAAACTGTTTCCCCTGCCACTGTAGCCCCCTGGTATGAGGCCGCTGCTCCATTGGCTGCAGTAGCGAACGGGTATCTGTTTTCTGGAGGCCGTTGGTTGGGGTGGGGCTGTTGTGGTTGCAGGTTCTGTTGCTGGTGTAGGTGGCAATACGGGCTGGGATTTGGAGAGGTAAATGCATGTAGGTGTGATGAATTTTGGGTGGTATTAATGGTATCCCCTGGGCAGGTCCTTGTGGGCTACCGGGATGGGGGTACCCATGGGGTCACTGATTGTATTTGTTTTTTCCCCCTGGTCTGCTATGGCATTCTCTTGAAAAATGTCCCCACCTCCCGCATGACCAACAATATCCTGGCTAGCCACACCTTATTCCTTGTCCACTGAATCCCCCTCCTCGCTGCCCTCGGAGCCCACTTCATCTGTGTTGTGGCCCTCCTTGCCACTGGGGCTCTGAGAAGTGCTGGTTTCCTCCCCACTGTCCTTACCTGTTTCCTACCCATACTGCTTCCCTCCTTCCTTGTGTTGCAACAGAGGCACATCCTTCTTTTCCATCTGTTCTGTGGGCGTTACTGCCGATGCCGCCACTACTTTCACTAGTTTATTTTGAACTAGTTTTGCTTCCTCCACCTGTCTCCTCTGAATAGTTTATTTTTCTCGTTCTTCGACCCATCTACAATGGTGCACTATGATGCTTTGAATCTCAGGTCATGCCTTTGCTTCCACCCATGCTATTTCATCAAGTGCCTTCTCACTTCCTTGGGTAGCCCTCTCTTTACAATAAAATAAAAAAGGGATGTGGATTGGTCCCAGGTGCTGCCTGTTTCTGTTCTCCACATCTCTTGCACTCAAAGAATCTACTGTGCTGCGTCTTCCTTGTCCCCTATTGTGCATTGCATTATTGATTGTAAATCAGGGGTGTCCGAGATCATCCTTCGCAGTGCGTCCCATACCCATGCTCTGATCCTATTGAACGATGCCCCATCATGGGTGTCATTGCTTAAGGTTACTCCTGGATACCCTGCTCTTACCCACACTGTCTCCGCCTGATTTCCCACTGCAGCCACTAGCAAACTTGTAATGTCCCCTATAGCTAAGGGTACTCCTGCTATGTTTTTCTCAAAAGTGTAAATCCATTTCCCCACTCCTGCCGTGAGTTGTGGGATGGTCTTGAGCAAGTTATTCTTGTGCATCTGTGCCCAAAAATTGAAGGGCATTTGTACTTGCCTCTTTCCTTTCCCACTTCTGACAACACTTCCTTTTTTCTTTGCCAATGCCATCCTACAATACCGGCCATCATCACCCCTCCAGACACATACGTTGGACTAGTATACACTTCTGCTGGATGGGTGGCTAGCAGATAAATCCCCTGTTTCTTCTCTGTCTTTTCCCTCTCCTATGTACTTGCATTTTTCCCCTAGTCTGCTGTCGCCACATCCCTCTCGGGGGCCTCTGTCTTCTCAAACATTCTCCAGAGGTCCAATATCTATCTTCTATTCTGTAATGGTCTTCCCTTATACTTTGCAGCCAAGTATGTGGACATACGGTCCAAGGCACCCCTGTCAAAGGACGCCCCCTCTGGCCAGCAGTGCAGCATTCCTTCTCACTTAGTCGCAGTCACCCATTGGGCCATATTATAACTATTGTGGAATGCGTTTAACGGCGCCGGTAATGGTGCCGGTGCCATTAAACGCATTCTGCACTATTACGAGGTTCCCTCGCTGGACCCAATGTGGACGTCTGGTTTATCCAGACGTCCATAGCGGGTCCCGCGAGGGCACCAAGGAGCTAACAACGGGCCCTCTTGTAATGGGCCGGTTGTTAGCTCCCTCCCCATTCCCATTGGGCCCTATGGGGGCTCGAATGGGAATGAGGATGGTCCGGGTCCGGGTTCCCTGAATGGGGAAATACCGGGCGCTCCATACTCGGAATGGACCTGTATTTCCCCATTCAGGGAACCCAGACCCGGACACGGTTTTGAGGCAGCCATGGCACCAATAGCGCCATGGCTACCTCCTAAGTCGTAATGAGGCCCTTTGATTGTGGTACTTCTAGATTTTGCCAGAGTACAGGGAAAGCCTTAGATATATGATCTAGGGGCGTGTCCGTCCCCATGGCAATAGTCAGTCAGTGTCGTGTCAGCAATGTTCTCGCACAAATACTCCCCAACTGAGGTCCAAAAATGCATTTCACCCAACGTCTCTTTTTAAGACACATATACTTCTCGTCGTGCCTGTGTGATAAGTCAATGTGGTCAAAACATTTGTAACAAAAGGACATTTATTTCCCTTATTTCCTTCCCCCTAGAGCATTTTCTTTCACTCTCTTCACACTCCTCTTATTTGCACACACACACACCATGCACGCCACTCCCAAGCCTCCACCGTACACATACAAAACACTAAAACAAATAAACAAAAATAAGCTCAAACAACAACCACTACTTTTCCTGAGCTCAGTAATTATATGGAGCTCCTAAATGTACTCTTGTATTTATCTCCTGCACTGGTTGAGACAGTACACCATGCTACCACCTTCTCCCCTCACTCGTGGAGGCTCCCATATTTCCTTATCCTTAACTTCAATATATCTTAAACATAAGAAAAAATGAATAAAAGTGGCCAAAAAAGAACTTGCACAATCACCTGATCAACATGTGCTTTCGCTTACATTCACTACATGTTCACTCCTCTCACACTGCTCCACATCTCCACTTGAACATTAGTATTCCTTGCAAGCTACACTCGTGTCTTCACATTCTTCTGAAAGCCTCCGTTTACAGGGAATTCAAAACTGGCCTGGGCCTCTCCATGGGACCGTACCCCGCTTCAACGAGCAGGTGGGACTTCCGCAAAGACAGCACCTGGAAGGGCCACTGCTGCATACGCATTTAGGGGAATGGTCACTGTAGGCCTTCTGGAGAGGCTGCCTGGATACCTCTGCAAGCACGGGAGAAATGGAATCATGCCATAGGGGTCACCAAATGAAGGCAAGTCCCTTTTTATGCACACTCCAGACTAAGGATAATCCGCTAGGGAAATAGGCCAGGAGATAGCATTGCAAGGATAATAAGGTTTATTCATACAGAATACAAATGTAAGCAAAGCACTCTGCTCCTCGAGAGCACTCTAACTAGTACAATTACAAACAATGGCTTATAAACTCAACATTTGTCACTCCATATAGTGCAATTCAGGGAGACTGATTGGAGGCACCCTACACATGGGCTTGCTCCATAGGGGATGCAAAGCAGTAATTGGCTGGTTCTTCCCCGTCGGTCTGGATCCACATGGGTCAGCTGGGCTCATCCTAGTGGTGAAGGTTGGGGCACACATAAAATACATCGTTCCTATTCCTATATAAATTAAGACTGAATATTCACTGATTGTGGCAGGCACCCGGGTGGCACGGGAAAAGTGCCAGGGAGAAGTAAGGATGAAATACATTTGTGCTGACCCACACATTCAGGACTTAATTGATACCACAGTTCCTGCACTCAAGCCCCTCCCCCAAATGTGTTGTTGCTAAGTAGAAATAGAGTTATGCATGCTTATATCTTTTTGTGGACACGTTATGGGGGTTAAGGCCTTGAGATCTCTTGCTTAACAAGAATGCAGAGGTGTGGTGGTCGAGTCAGTGGTGTGAGGCCAGCTCCGGTCTGGTAGGGTGGGGGTTAGAGGCCAAATGGCAGTTTAATGGAGATGAAGGGACGCAGCGCGGAGCCTTGTGTTGGCTCTGTATGGCGCATTCTTTTAGAAGATACTAAATATTGGCAACACTGGAGGGACGAAGGGAAATTGACTTCTGCGGGAACAGGGCTTGTGCAGAGTCAGTGTGTTTGCACAGAAACTGGGCCCTGTGGTACAGTGACCTGAACAGTGTGGGCCTGCAGTGATATCCCTTCTGGGCCTGATACAAAATGGAGTTGAAAGCTATACATTTTTCTAGTGTCAAGCATTTACCTCTAAGCGCTGCAGGGCCGCTATATGTTGCCCAGTAATGCAGATTACTCCCCCCTTGTATGTTACATCACCTCATATGGGGTTTGGCTTATTTGGCTTATTTGAAAGGCTTTCTGAAGTGCAGCAGTTTTACTCTTCACAGTGCTCTCCTTTGGTCAACGGTTTCTACGACTGTAAAAGTCCTGGGAAAATACAAATTTATGTGGGCTCCTTAAAGCCTTGGCATATGAGAGTAAGACTTCTGGGAAGAGATGTCTTGCAGCGACGAGAAAATAGGTAACCTTTGGTGTTGGGTTTCAGAATATTGCAGTTTTTTGACTTTCGGTACTGCAGACGTAGAACAGACTGCTGGACGGTTTCAGGTGACCTGGGATCAACCATTGGAGTGGACCACAGACCCTCACTAAGTCTCGACCCTCAGGACATCTTTGTTAGCACTGGTGGTGGGAAACCCCCTGAAGGACCTTCCTCTGCACTCATTGACACTAAACTGTGCGGTGGGAAAAAGTGGTCAGTGATTATTTTTTTTAAATGCATTTTATTTGTTTCTAGTGCGCCATAGCCCGCAGGCATCAGAGCGCCGTTCACACATAACAGTTTACAAGACAAAATGGTTCCACAACTCATTAACAGAAAAGCACTGTCTTTGTCTTTCTTTTGAATGAAGCAAGATTTTGCTCCTTTCAAAGCAATTCTGGGAGGGCATTCCAAGGCGGCCTTTGCAAAAAAGGAAATGCCTTTCTCTCTTGCTCTCTTTGCTCATGGAACTGATAACAAATTTGCTGTGCTAGAGTGCAGTGTTCTGTTCGGTGTATACCTCGATATCATTTTCGTTAGGTATGCTGGGGTGAACCCTCTTTGCCACCAGCAACCAGTGGAGTTCTTTCCTATGGTAGAATACCTGGTCCCTCCTAGGAATGTTTTGGACTACTCAAACTGCATTGTTTTGCACAACCTGGAGATTGTGTATGTATTCCATGCTGCCCCCACCCCAGGAGGGCATTACAGTAAATGATAGCACAGACTAAAGTTTCACAATTTTTGCGAGAAACCAGAGGATTTATTTGCCATAGTACTTTCAGATGGTATTGTGTGTTTTTTATGATGTTATTAACATGAACATCTGAACTCTAGTACTATACCCAGGGTTTTTATTTACCACTAGGATAGAGGAGCCATCAATCAAGAACTCTGAGTAAGCCTGCCCCAGTTTGTTCTTGTTTTGATAGACCCAATAACCATAAGGTTTGTCTTTAAGACACATCCAGTTTTTGACCAGCCACTCCTGTATGGATGTATAAATAGAAGTTAAATTGGCTAGGTTATGGTCCCCAATAAGGTCCATTAGCAGTTGAAAGTCATCTGCATAATTTGTGAATTGTAAGCCCCTTGCTGCAAGTTGGTCACAAAGAGGCATTATGTATAGATTAAAGAGGACTGGCGAAATACATACCCCCTGCAGAACTCCATATTTAAAGGGGCTGTCTTGGAGCATGCAGTACCCCAGCATATTTTAGAATGTCTTTCACTGAGGAACAACATTGGCAAGGATGTCCCTTGAAATGTTCCTAAGTAGTTCTGAACTATCACAGCTCTGGGTGTCCAGAAGCACTATGCCAGTGTACCCCTTCTTCTGGGCGGTAGAAAGCAATTGCTGCCTTAAGTAACGGAATGCACCTCCGGATCCTGGGTGACAACAATGGACTTCTTAGACTTTAGAGGTCTGGGCACTCCTCTTCAAGACTCATGAAGACCTCTTCTCTGGACGGCAGGCACACAGGACTGGCATCCAGGGCACTTCGTATGAAGAGCAGCAGTTTGCACATGGGTACCTTGTAGCTCTGGGAGAGGTCTCCGTTGCAGGTCCTTTCGGGATCAGCCCTTGGAAGAACATGGCAGCTTTTGTATAACATGAAACAATGCAGCAGCAGACTTCTCCTCCAGCTGGGTTTCAAGGAACAGCTTCTTCTTGCTTCAGCTTTGACTTCAGCTTCTGAAAAAAATAGATAAGTGAGAGGTCCCCAGATATACATATCTGTTCCCTATTCACTCTGGCTGAGACAGGCTCAGTCAGCCAATCATGCAGAAGGTCATTCGTGCAGGCATGCAACCATTGAGGCTAACAGGCATTCAGGTCATTCACTCTACCCAGAAACCCATAACAAAGAATGTGGAATGGGGTAAGTACCACGCCTTTCAGCACACTACACTGCATTCATGTCAGTACCAGTCAGGGCTATCTCATTCATTGTGTCACACACACATTAACCAGATACTCACAACACAGAAAGTGAGTTCACTTCAGACTCTATTCATAAAGGGCTCACCCCTAGAGTGTACCCACAACACACAGCCCCAAGGAAGGCTCCAGCCAGTATGACATGAGGCAGCCCAAGAGCCATGTATGGCATTGCCACCCAACAGCCAGGCAGGAGGAAAGGGATTAGAGACATATATTGTGTTTCCACCCAGCAGCCACTCATGAGGAAGGGAACAGAGATAGGGCTTCCCGTCAATTTGGGAAACAAGGTAAAAGGCAATAGAAACCAAGAGACCACATGGGACATCTTGCCTTGATGTAGGAATCCATGGATTCCTATGTTAGGGCCCAGGTATCCCAAACTGGAGTATACTCATAGCCAACTCAGCAGGTAGCAGCCACCAGCCCATGCCCTGTTCTGTGGGCAACACACATGTGCCCAAATACACACATAATGGGTACAACGGTGTACCCCCATCCATGGTGCCATAAGGGTATCCCATGGGTGTTGTTCACCAAAAGATCACATGCAGAGCTGCACTGCCAGAGGTCCAGGCTGACCCTCAGTGGCAGAAAACATAAGGAAACACACAAAGAGAAGTGGTAGGACAAGGACTAAGATGATGTGTCCCTCCATAAGGCATTTACTGCATCACAGTAACATCACTGCCAGTACCATTATGCAAGGGATCTGATTTATCCCATTTAAAAGAACCTTATTTGCTATGATATCAGTGTGGGTGTTTCTTAGATTACCAAGTAGAATTTAAATTGTGGTCTACAATTGGTGAAACTGTGCACAGGAATCTTTTGTACTAGATCTTGTACTTGATAATTTAACACTGCTATTCCTAGGGATAACAATTAACGTGTGCTCCCCAATGTTTGCTGATAGTTTGGAACAGGGCTTGCAGTATAGTATTTATATCACTCATAGTACAGTCATTGCCTTGCCATCCCAAATAAGTAAGGAACCATTTTTATTTTTTCTGGAAATCAACCAGAAGTCTCCATAGTTTCAACACACTAACATAATGATATGATTGAACCCAAGTTGGCCATAAACATAGTTTGTTGATACAAATGTTTGTAGCTAAAAGGTAGTCAGACAACCTCACACACGAAAGCGATCCTCAAACCAACATTGAATGGAATAATACTGAGTTTGCATCATTGAAGCTTTTTATAGCCCAAACAAACGTTGCTATTGAGTCCATTCAGAGAGTCATCAGTGAGATAAAGTTGGGTATAATAATACATGTTAACGCAAAGAGTAGAAAGGGTGGTGATTGGGTTTCTTAAAAGACACATTGAAGAACATTCAGAAACTAGAAACAAAAAAATCTTGAAGATCTAGAGAATAGAAATCAGCATAATAGTTTACAGATTGCCAGCATCTCGGAAGGATGTGATTTGGATGTCAGTATCAGATTGATGACATAAAGGCTCCCTCAGATTCTTAAACTTCAGATAACTCATATCCTAGACATCGGAGAAGCTCATAAACTCAACAGCATTAAATATTTATACTTAAAGGCGTGTTGAGACTGGTCATATCAACACATTCAAGTTTCTACCAATAGCAGCCATACACTTTTCCAGCTTGTGCCACAAAAAGCTTGGATAAAATAACAGCTGATTGCTTTGAACAACCGGCCATCTGGAGAAAACACAAAACTTCTAACCTCATTTAAAAATGAAAGGCAAGCTCTATTAAATTTGAAGAAAACCCAAAAGTAATTGTTAACGATGATGGCAAAGGAAGACATATTTTGCTTACTAATGACTGTGTTTATTTGAAAGATGCCTCATAGCAGTTAAATGCTTCTAATTTTTATGTGAAATTATCTCAGGATCCAATGGGGCAGCTACATTCCACCTGTAAAAGCAGGGTGGAAAATTTGTTTCTGGATAAAGTGATCATCAAGGGGGAAATATCTTACTACTGGAATGCACATCCGAGAATTGACACAATTTACTTTCTTCCAAAAATATGTAAACTGGCAGTGAATCTCCCACAAAATGTAGTTATCAATATATTGTTACAAATAGTGTGTCAATGTTACAGAATGATCATCTCACATTGAAGACACTACTCATGTTCTTAGATTACTGGAGGAGGAATTTAATTGGAAATAATAACATGTTTTGGTTACAATGGCCATACGTAGTGTGTACACTGATATGGAACACACATTTCAAATTCAAGTGATTCAATGCTACCTCAATCTCAGATTGAAAAGATTCATACCTGATGCATAATGATTTTACATCACTATATTGACACAAGTTGCAAATGTACTCAATATTCAGTTCACATTTCAATAAAGCATTAAGGAGAGTATTTTTCTTGAACATATAATCAGTAATTTTGTCGAACGGGAAATCATATCGTGCCTCCTATACTGTATAATATATGTATATTAGCCTACGCCAAGTCGCTTTGCAAAGAAATCTGCGTTGCAAGGTCCTGACCGTAGATCTGTGTAAGCCGCCATTTTAGGTCCATCCACCATTTTAGATTCTCTTTATAAAGTCACCCTGCGTTCTAAGATGATGGACAGTGTCATTCCGAATGTAACATGTCCGTGTTGACCTCTGTGTACAAGCTAATATGTAACTTGCCTGCAGGCCACATGTTGGGGTCATGAACTGAGACCTTGTCCTTCGTGTATAGAGGATCACCTATGCCAACAAAGCTAATCCGCAAGCACATGTTAAACATAATATATTCAAATACTGAAATGTGAACACTTGTTTGACTGCATTGTATAAAGATGTATGAGAAGGATCAATGAGGAATCCAAAGACACACGGTTGCCATTGTAACTTGTTGGTGAATGTATTAATGCTAAACCCTAAATGTATAGATGCATGAACTCGGCATGAACCCTAGATTCGTGATGTATTAACTTGTAGGTGGGCTGGACATCATGCTTTGCACTGTATAAAAGGTGCAACAATTCTAATGTACAGCCCACTCACTGAGCACACCGGACAGGGCTGGAGTTCCCTGTGTTGTACTGAGGGCTGATAGCTATCTGTTGCTTTGTCCTTTGAAACTGTTCAGTATAGAATAAAGATCTCTGTATCTTTCTTTGTAACCCGCGTTTGGTGTATTTCCTTTTGGGGTACTCAGCCTCGATATCTTCTTTTTGATTTCACAATATAAGTACCCACTTGGCAACAAAATGTACAGAAAACTTACAGCAGGTAATTTGGTTTTACACACTGCTTGTTCACATCAAACATAGACCACAGATATAATATATGACAACGTAAATAAGATCCAAGGTAACTGCAAGTATTTGAGTCTTTCATGGAATGCAAGCCTTTCACAAGAGAATGTTACAAAGGGACACAAACACAAATTGGTGAACAAAAGTATCATGAAAGTTAAACAAATACAAGAGCACATTATTTACAAAATTGATCCAGTAATCAGCATTGTGGCTCAATTATAGAATTCATTATGAAATTTAACTGCCAAAGTCATTTGATTAAAACAATACTGAACAAACATTAGCGACTTGCTCAAATGGATTATTAAGTCACAAAATATATACTCGATGACCCCCTTGCATTTTATACTGAAACACTCCTAATCTAAGGAATATGTTCAACCTCAGCAAATAGGAATATAACCTGCTTACTGACAGTTTTACTAGAATTTTATAAATGTGCAAATTGTATATTATGAACTTGTGCAATGAATAAAATCATGACCTTTTATGAGAACAGTCTGTGAACTTTCAAAATAAAGTGTCATCAACTGCTTGACTACCTTATGTGTTCATGATGAATTCTGCATCTGCAACTAATTTTTCATGTGCATCACAGTTTATAAAATAAAATAAAACATCTTAGAATATTTCATAAGTGTAGGCTCTCATGATCAGAAATCTGCAGATTTACAGGGTAATTCATAGAATTCAGTGCACAAGTGGCGCACGCGGCTGGCGCACAGTGTGCGCGTGCGACTTTCTGTGCCAGCCGCGTACGCTAAAATCAATTTACGCGCACAGCGTATTCATGGATTTTAGCATCCAAAACCAGCCGTGGCGCAGAGTGGCGCAGTGACCCTGCAGCAGCGCCAGTTACGCCCCAACCCCTCCCCATGCGCCATGCACAGCGCACAAATCCCGTACATGGTGCACAGGCCCCGAACCACGAAATCAGCAGTAAAACTCCCCGCGCACCCCTCCGAATACATGTAGACCCCGGCGTGGGGAGTTTCCCACGCGATTGGCCCTGTGCGAGCAGGGTACGTGTGTTACTGGGGAGCATGGGAACTTTCACACGCGATTGGCCCTGTGCGGGTACGTGTGTTACTGGGGTGCGTGGGAAATTCCACACGTGATTGGCCCTGTGCGAGCGGGGTACGTGTGTTACTGGGGTGCGCGGGAACTTTCACACACGATTGGCCCTGTGCGAGTGGGGTACATGTAATACTGGGGTGCGCGGGAACTTTCACACGCGATTGGCCCTGTGCGAGCAGGGTACGTATTTCTGTGGTGCGGGGGAACTTTCACACGCGATTGGCCCTGTGCGAGCAGGGTACGTGTATTACTGGGGTGCGCAGGAACTTTCACACGCGATTGGCCCTGTGCGAGCGGGGTACATGTGTTACTGGGGTGCGTGGGAACTTTCACACGTGATTAGCCCTGTGCGAGTGGGGTACGTGTGTTACTGGGGTGCACGGGAACTTTCACACGCGATTGTCCCTGTGCGAGCGGGGTAACTGTGTTACTGGGGTGCGCGGGAACTTTCACACACGATTGGCCCTGTGCGAGCAGGGTACGTGTATTACTGGGGTACACGGGAACTTTCACACGCGATTGGCCCTGTGCGAGCGGGGTACGTATGTTACTGGGGTGCGCAGGAACTTTCACACGCGATTGGCCCTGTGCGAGAGGGGTACGTGTGTTACTGGGGTGCGTGGGAACTTTCACACGTGATTGGCCCTGTGCGAGTGGGGTACGTGTGTTACTGGGGTGCACGGGAACTTTCACATGTGATTGGCCCTGTGCGAGCGGGGTACGTGTGTTACTGGGGTGCGCAGGAACTTTCTGTCACGACCGCTGGGCACTGGCGGCTGTGGGAGAGGTGGAAGCGAGGCCGCCATTGATTTGTGCCGCCACGTTTTCTCCTTGACAGTATTATCGGTCTAGTCTTTTTCAACATGGCCGCTGCCTATGCGTATTTACTTCCACACGCAAGGCAGTTCGGCGCGTTGCAACTTCGGATTTCCCTCTGTTGCTCTCGCTCCCTTATTGTTTTCTCCTTGGCGGTGCTCCGCCCTTGCTGTTTTGGGGCTCCCTGGCCCTTGTGCTCTTTCCCTTGTGCTCTTTCTCTTCCAGCCTTCCCAGTGTTTCTCTTCCCAGCTGGTATCCGATTTCGCTCCTTTCCCTGGGTGTCTCTTTCTCGGCTCCTTTCTCTTATTCAGCTGGTCCCTCGTGTACCCTCTCTCTACCTTGGATATTATTCGGATTGTGCTCCCCGAGTTTTCCTGTTATCTGGTTCCTGCCTGCTCAAGTACTCCGGAGGGGTTTTTATGCCATTCGGGCTTTTCCCCTCACTCCGTTGTTAGTCCGTCGCGGAGGGGGGTCACCGTGCCTCCTGTTACCGGAGCTGCGGTGGCTTCTTTTCGAGGCCGACCTTACCTTCTACAGAAGAAGAGTCTTCCCACTCTCCACGCCAGAAGAAAGAAGTTTAATTCAAGCTCAGGTGAGGAGGAAAGGGAACGGGAGTACGACCGGTGTCCTACTGATGAGGAAGACTTTATTGAACAATCTGATAAATCGGTTAGTCCGCCAGCCCATATTGACAGATTGCAACGCCAAAGTATTGAGATGGCAACCCCACAACAACTCCAGGAACTCGTCGCTGCCGTACAAGGTTTGAGTCAGGAGGTTCAGACTTTAAAGGCAGACAATGCCGCCCTTCAACTAAGGGTTGCTGCTCGAGAGCAGCTTACTGCCGATCTTCCCCCCCTACCCTTGGTATCAGGCAAATTTGATGGCACCGAGAGGAAAGTAAAGGAATTCCTTGATGCTTGTGATATTCACTTTGCTTTCCGAAGAGGCACCTTTTCCACAGACCATACCAAGGTAGGGTTCATGATAACCCATATGATGGGTAATGCCTTAGCATGGGCCACTCCTTTGGTATCTCGATCTGACCCAGTGCTACAAGATTATTCAGCTTTCAAAGACCTTCTCAAACAGACTTTCCTTCATATGGAAACAGCCTTTTTAGCCAGTGAAGACCTCCTTGACGTGCGTCAAGGAAATTCAGACTTGCTTTCCTATCTGTCCGCTTTCAAACGAATAGCAGCGGAGGCTGGTTGGCAAGAAGAAGCACAGTATACCATATTCCGGAGGGGTTTGCGGGAGGACTTAAAGGACGAACTAGCCAGAATTCCCCGCCCAGACTCTTTCTCCGATCTCATCAAGGCGATAATTAGGATCGATTATCGCATGACCGAAAGAAAGAACGAGAAGAAGAAGACTCGTCCTCCCGGATTTTCCCTTGAAGCCCACACGTCGACCTCCTCACCTGTTACTCGTCCACCTTCCAGAGACGAACCAATGCAGATTGGTACCACCCGAGCCCCTTTGACAGCGGAAGAAAAGAAGAGAAGACGAGAAGGCAATCTGTGTCTTTATTGTGGTTCGACAAGACACCTTTTGAGGGACTGTCCTGACGTACCCCCGAGGAGGCCGGGAAACGAACGCCCTCGGTAGTCGGTGGAACAGATTATCGAGGGGCGTCAGCTGGTTCCTATGCTACACTTTCTGTGACCTCTGCCAAAACCTCCGAAGACCATCGATTGATGGTAGTTGCCGTTCAGCTCCAGTTCAGAGGACAACAGATAGAGACACAAGCCCTACTTGACTGTGGAGCTGCCGGTAATTTTCTAGACACTGTGTGGGCTGACAAGGTGGGCCTTCTCCGATTACCAAAGAAGGAAGACCAGAAGGTAGAAGGGGTGGATGGTACTCCTTTATGCTCCGGGCCCATAACCCACACCACTGAGGAAGTCCAGGTATCTATTCAACTACATTCCGAGTTCCTTAAGTTCGATATCATTAGGGCCGCCCATTTTCCTGTGATATTGGGAATTGGTTGGCTCCGCAGACACAACCCAACAATAGATTGGACAGACAACCTGCTGAGCTTTCACTCTTCTTTTTGTAAAGAAAGGTGTCTGCCGGAACCGATGTTTGAAAAGGTAAAGACTATATGTGCTACTGAGAATAACTCCATCCACAATTTACCCAGGATATTCGAGGAATTTGCTGACATTTTTAAGGAACAACAACCTTCGGTACTCCCCCCTCATCGGCCGGAAGATTGTAATATAGACCTCATACCTCAGGCCTTGGTTCCTTTTGGAAGAATGTACCCCCTATCCTTGGCTGAAAAGGCAGTTCTCCGGCGCTACCTGGATGACAATCTTGCTAACGGATTGATCCGACCATCAAGATCCCCAGCAGGTGCTTCTTTATTTTTTATACCTAAGAGAGACACAAAGGAGTTGAGACCTTGTATTGATTACAGAGGTCTAAATCAAGTCACGATCAAGGACAGATATCCCATGCCCATAATCTCGGAGATACTTGAAGCCGTTCAGGGATCGGTATTGTTTACGAAGCTCGATCTTCGGAATGCATACCACTTGCTTCGGGTTAGATCCGGTGATGAATGGAAGACTGCTTTCCGCACTCCATACGGGCTTTTCGAGTACCGAGTGATGCCATTTGGACTGGTAAATGCTCCCTCTATTTTCCAGAGGTTTATGGATCGTATATTTTCCGATCTATTGGGGATCAACACAGTAGTATACCTTGATGACATCTTGATATTTTCCCGGAAGAAAGAAGAGCATTCTTCCCAGGTATTGGAGGTGTTACACCGACTCCGTATACATCATCTATTGGTCTATTCAGCTGGTCCCTTGTGTACCCTCTCTCTACCTTGGATATTATTCGGATTGTGCTCCCCGAGTTTTCCTGTTATCTGGTTCCTGCCTGCTCAAGTACTCCGGAGGGGTTTTTATGCCATTCGGGCTTTTCCCCTCACTCCGTTGTTAGTCCGTCGTGGAGGGGGGTCACCGTGCCTCCTGTTACCGGAGCCGCGGTGGCTTCTTTTCGAGGCCGACCTTACCTTCTACAGAAGAAGAGTCTTCCCACTCTCCACGCCAGAAGAAAGAAGTTTAATTCAAGCTCAGGTGAGGAGGAAAGGGAACGGGAGTACGACCGGTGTCCTACTGATGAGGAAGACTTTATTGAACAATCTGATAAATTGGTTAGTCCGCCAGCCCATATTGACACTTTCACATGCAATTGGCCCTGTTCGAGCAGGGTACGTGTGTTACTGGGGTGTGCAGGAACTTTCACACGCGATTGGCCCTGTGTGAGCGGGGTATGTGTGTTACTGGGGTGCGCGGGAACTTTCACATGCAAATTTGCTATCAGAGCGGGTTACGTGTATCCAGTGTGGTGCGCGGGAAGTCCTACACGTGAATTGGCAGTGTGGGTCCTCCCAGGTGTCCCCTCTACCCCCTCCATGGCCCCTGAAGGCAGCCCACACCACAGGGGACTACCCTGCACCCCTCGACATGTCCAGCAGGAAGCCCGTCCACCATGGCCATGCCCCCCAGCCACGCCACGTGTCACGTTGCATTAGTGATCACCAACTCATGTCCCCCTGCACCCCCACCCTCCATCAGTGAGGGGCACCTGCCAGCAGGCCCCCACTCATGTCCCCCTGCACCCCACCCCCCATCAGTGAGGGGCACCTGCCAGCAGGCCCCCACTCATGTCCCACACATGTCCCCCTGCACCCCACCCCCCATCAGTGAGGGGCACCTGCCAGCAGGCCCCCACTCATGTCCCCCCTCTACATGAAATGAAGATGCACAATCATGGCCCACTTCTAACCAAAATACCACAGCACGCCACCTCATTTCTGAGATACAATGATTTCCCAATCAAACCCACACTGACATGCCCATCTCAAGAAACAAACCAAAAGTCAACTATGTACATCAACATATGTCCGTCACACACACACACACATACTCATTGGCATTGATTGTGTAAACCCACATTTTCACATGCATTAACTCAATGAGCAAATCCCACACATGGAACTAAAATATGAAAATGTATTAATGTCAAAAATAAATAAATAAAATGAAAGCATAACAAAATAGCAAACATGAAATGAAAAGAATGTGCAAAAGAAGTGTAAATGAAAAGTATAACCAATACAAAGAAATCCAAAAGAAAAATAGTCCAAACTCTCCCTCCATCAACGCAAATCTAAAGGAAACATAAAAATAAATTCATTGATCCATGGTGAAATCGAAAGAAAAAGTTCAAAATAATCCATTGTCCAATTACGTACAATCCATTGTCAAAAAGAAAAATCCATTACTCCATGTACAAAATCAAAATCAATCCAACATCCAACTATGTACAATCAAATTTCCAAGGGTCCATGAGCCCAACAAAACAAATGAATCCTATCTAATAACCTACCTAACAAAAAAACTATTTACAAAAGTGTGGGGCATAGTCCAAAAGCCCCAAAATAAAGAAAAAAAAGGAAACCTAACACTATAAACTATTAACAATGGCGACGGGCAAGTCCTGCGGCTCACTCAGTGATGTTTTCGGCCAGGGCATCATCGAACTCCATGTCTATTTGATGGAGGTGGGCCTCTGTCCTGGCCCCGAGGTCTCGCAGGGAGGTACTCATGGCCTGTTCCAACTCCCTGCGAGTCGCCTCAATGCCCGACGCATGGAGAACTCCGCCCTGACCATGGTGAGCCGCGCATCTTCCGCCCGCCGCCGCTCCGCACCTATACGCTGTCCCAACTGCAGCCACACGGAAGACACATCCATTCCAGGGTTCTCCTGCCCTCTGGCTGATGCCTGCCCCCCTGATGTCGATGGCCCCGAGCCATCATTGCTCCTACCTAGAGGCTGCTCCTGCTGCTGCTGCTGTCCATGTGCCCTGTCCAATGATGCCTGCACATCCTCCATCAGCTGGTCTCTAGTTGTGGTGTCCACCCCTGCTGGACCGCCGACTCCCGACTGTGGCAGGGATGGGATCTCCACCAAGATGGCTGTCTTGGTCAGGCCAGGTCCACAGGGGGCCCTGGTGGAATCTGGGCCGGAAGACCGCAGGGAGAACGACTGGCGCATAGTCTCCACAGAGGAGGAGAGGTCCACCAGAGTGCGCGTCACATGTAGGAACCCACCAACCAGGGCCCCTCCCAACAGTGCCACGTCGCAACGCTGCTGTTCGTGATGGCATGCGCTCTCCGCCCAGGAAGAACGCACGTCATCACGAATGTCATGCGTGCGCAATGCGACACCAATCAGGACGGAGCCCATACGTTCATTGGACCCCTCGTCAGCAGGTAGTGGAGAGGCAGATGACATGGCACTCTCCCCTACTTGTGGACGGGCCTGGGACGGAGCATCCCTGCTGGTGCATGGTGGTGCAGTCACAGGATCAAGGACAGGGACATGCACAGGCCCCTCCGCGGTTACCTGTGCTGCCTCCTGACCCTGGCCCTGGACTGCACCACTTGCACTAGTGGTACTACCCCCACCATGCCCCATGTGCGGCTCGGTATCGGGCTTCTGCTCCTCTGTGGAGACCACCAACCTGGATGTCTCCGTACCGTCTTCCGCCATTGCAAGCCCCTGTGGGGGCTCACCCAGTCCTTCCGCCACAGCCGTAGTGGCAGACGCGGCACCAGACCCCTCGCTCCCGGATGATGGCAAGTCCTGGGTGGGTGGCTGGGCCTTGCGTCGCCACCCAGTGGAGGCATCCCCGCCGCTTGGCTCCACAGTGCTGTCTCCTCCCTCTTCTTCACTTGACGCTGCATAGAGGGAGACATAAAACACAAGCATCAGGGTACAGTAGAATATTCGCCTTGACAGGAAGCAATAACGCATGAGTGACAGTGTCTAACGTCACTTCCATCCTGTCCCTCCACAACACATGGGTGAATGCACGCAACACACATGCATAAACAGGCACGGCGCCTGCAATCAACATCAGCATCCATGTACAAGGGCCACTATTAATCCAAATGTTGCCTTCAAACTCACATGCATCATGGCTCACACTGATCCCATGCACACACATACCGGAGGGTCATGCATCATGCCTTGTACACCACAGACACATTGGATAGACACAGTGCATTCAACGGTGACCGCATTGCATGAGTGAATGTACACATCATCACGGACATGTGTCATGAATCCATAGCGTATCGAAGTCACAGACACACTTCTCAGACACACACACACATGTGCACCATACATGTACATGACAGCAGCACCCATCCCTCACACCCCCACCATGTGCAAGAACAGACACTGGCATGCTTTCATGTGTCAATTTGCCATACAGCTCCCCATGTTGCATTGGAACTCATGCACCAACCATGTGGTTTGCACATTACTGGTCTCACATGCATGACCATGATGTCCCTGCACACACACATCCATACATGGCCCATGTCACACATACAGGCAAGTATCAGACTACCAGTACACTGCAACATGCCCTGTCTCACAGAACAATGCTTGGCCACTTACCGCTGAACTCCAGACTGTCTTCCTCCAAAGGATCTGGGTGTGGAGCGTTGGGCATACATGTTCCAAGTCCCTCATCTGGATGTCACTCATGCTGACCGGGCCCCCCTCCGCGAGGCGCCGGGCCTTGTGGAGGGTCCTCGCAGCGCTTCTTGACATGCTTGATGTTGCGGGTTGCCACCCCCTCCGCGTTGATGGCAAACACAACGTCGTCCAAGATCCTCTCACGTCCTTCTTTGTTGGTGCGTGATGTTCCGAAGAGGGCATCATACTGCCCAAGGACATGCTCCACCAGGACACCAACTTCCTTCACACTGAAGTTGGTGGCCCTCTGCCTCGCTGGCTGAGGGTCGCCAGTGGTCTCAGATGGTGTTTGCCCCAACATGGCGACCCCCGAGGCAGGCGTGGGTGGGCAACTGGGTCCTGGGGCTGGGCTGTGGAGCGATGGTATCCCAGTCGGGAGTCTTCTGTTCCAGCAGGGGTGGACACAGCAACTGGAACCCTGGCTGATGTGCAGGCACCAAATAGCAGGGCACGTGGGCAGCAGGCAGGCAGGCAGCAGCAGATGGCAGGTGGGAGCGTGCTCCGGGCTCTGGGTGGCAGTAATTCGGCCTTCTGGGCAGGAGCATGGTCTTCCATGTGTTGTTGCGTGGCCAGCTTGATACAGAGTGATGTGGCACGTGAAAATCTTGCACGTCAGTGTGTAATTCGAGGAAAGGCCATTCGCGCGTAAGCACATCAGCACACGTACGCGGTTTCATTGGACCAAAGGCCCTTAGCACGTAAGCGCATCTGTGACATGAGGCACGCAGGCGTTTCCCTCGTGACGTGGGCACGGTGGCTCATGGCGCGTAAAAAAACTGCACGTCCGCATGTGAATGCGTGTAATCCGAGGAAAGGGCCTATGCGTCTGTGACGTGGCGTGCAGGCGTTTCCCTCAGCACCGGTGCATGTGTACACGTCCAAGAACTGCATGTCCGAGTGTCAGCTGTGTAATTGGAGGAAAGGGCCTTAGCGCGTGCACGCGTAAGTGATGTTGTACGTGTGGGCCAGTTTAAAAGGTACGTGTAGGACCCCATTTCCTTGTACGTGCTTTTCGTGGAGAGCGAGTGGGTGAATTCTGTACTTCTTGTCGGTTCACACGCAATGACTTCACTGCGTTTCAAGTTCGTACTCCCTGTTACCTCTGACAGCGTTAATTTTTTTTGTTGGGCCTGTTTCCTCAAACAGCATTCACTACATCTTTTGTCCTGTCTCCTCAGACAGCGTACAATTCTTCTTTTGGCTGGGGTGTTGCCAACGCGCACACGCGCGTCTTTTTCCAGGCAGACGGTGAGTCGCGCACGTATTTACCAACTGTGCTTGCCCCGTGTGTCGCGTACCCCTTCAGAGGTCATTGTAGGCTGCGTGTAACACATGTACGCTTATTTTTGTGTTTCTGGGTGCCACAGCGTAGTGCGGGTTCATTTTTCCACGTGGTCTACGAGAGGTTGCGTGCACGTTACTTTTTGTTTTCGGGGTGCCTGTGCGTTGCGTGACCCATCATCTTCCTCCAGGGATCACAGACAGCCTTGCTAGAGCACTAGGGTACGAATTCCATCTAGTACCCTACCCCTTTCACCCCCAATTGCCCAGGACAATTGTTTACTGCAACTCCCATACGCACAACAACATCAGTGCCATGGTTGGGAGGTGACCAAGCGGTAAGGGAGGCAAAGGTGGCCAACCTCCAAAAGGTGGGCGTGGTGGGCGTGGTAGGGGACGTGGCCAGGATTTGCAGTGTGCCCCTAGACCCCCATGTGTGGAGATCCAATCAGGGACACCCATGCTCCCCCCCCATGGTTGAAGGAAACGTGGCTGACACCATCCCAGCTCAGCCCTTGTTGGACCAGCCCATTGTGGCTCCTGACCCGGCACAGGATGACTCCCAGGCTGACTTCCAGGTCAGCAAGTCTAAGCCACGTGTGCCAGTGCAAGTTGGTGTCACCAGGCCACGTGGATCTGGGGCAGCGATGTCATCTACTGCCATAAGTAGGCAGGGTGGGGAGGCTGCAGGGGCAGCTGCAGCTCTATCCACCCAGCTCTGAGTCTCCCACCCGGGACAGTGTCGGTCCTGGTCCATCAAACTGACGTTGCCCCGGCCAACATTCCACTTCAGCCAATGCCTGCACCAAGACCTATGGTCATTGTGCCTTTGCACACTCCCAGTACCCAGTCCATCTGCGCTTCTGCCCCTACTGACCAGAGCGGCGCAAGCCACTCAGGCTCCGCTCCACCTTTGAAAAAGAGGAAGAAGGGTACTCTGGCACTACAGGCTGAGACCCCAGACACGGCTACACAGTCCGGCACGTCAAGGAAGCCTAGCTTTAATGACGCCAAACTTGATGCATTTGTGACCTATGTGTCGGCACATAGCTGCAAAATGGTGGTGACTGCAGGGTGCAAGACCACACCTGGTCAACGTAGGGCACACTGGCAGACCATCGCGGACCGCATAAGTGCCCTTGGATTTGTGAGGCGCACAGCTGATGATTGCTACAAGCGGTGGAATGACCTGAAATGCAGAGCAAAGAACATGCTGGCCTCAAATCATGCTTCTACTCTGGCGACTGTCGGTGGGTCTCCACCAGAGGACAACAAACTCACTGAACCTTCGTCACAGAGGAACAGATCCAAGGCGTGGGAGAGCTACCTGATTACGACGCATTGTCCGGTGAGTGCCCATGCATGTGTGTGTAATCCATGTGTATGTTGTTTGGGTGACAGGTTCAGATTGAGTGCCAAGTGAGGGTGTGTACTCCTGAGTGTTATGGGTCACCCATGTGCTTCCTCCAATACATTCACATGTCATTGATTTGGGTATGACAGTATCCCTTCTGCCCACAGTAGCCAATTATCCCCACATTACTGCTGTTGCACTTGAACTATCATCTTGCAACCACAATGTTCTGATTTTTTCTGTGTTCATTCAGGCTGACTGTTTAGATTATCCCATTTTTCATATGCTTTTTTCATCCCTAATGCCACACATGTGACATGCTTCTGTCATTGTTTACACCCCACATTGTGCCACTTTAGTTACCTGGTTATGTGAATGATTAGACCATTCAGGGCGAGGGAGGTTTGGGCTGCTGAAATGTATTTTTAGGGCCTGTTTGCATGTGGAACATGATAGTTGTTTCCTGTCATGTTGAAGTGACCAACCATTGATGTGTACATCTGCCTACAAACATTGTCTTATTGTACACTGGATGTGTTCCAGTGTGTGGCACATGCATATTTTGCAACACTATTCTGCATTAATCTTCTCATCATGTCCATGTGACATGGATGTGTGACAGGACTCATTCACTGACATATCGCTGTAGTTGTCTAATTTACCATGGCTATGCTACATGACATCTGTGTTCTGGCATGTGTCATGTATGTGTATTGGACATGCCACTCACAGGCTGATGTGCTGCGAATGTGTTGCTTTTCCATCTTGGTGTCCTCATTGTCTGCCTTTTTGATTCCCCTTCAAACTCATTGACAGTGCATGCATGCCAGGGTTATAGTCATGTGGCACATGTGTAACCCATGTACAGGATCTCTGTCTTGTCAGGCCTATGTGTGTGCTATGGTGCTCATGCCTGTTTCCATTTCTTGTATTTCATGTTTTTGCAGGTGACGACGCACTTGATGCTGGTGAGGTTCAGGAGATGGTGCAGACCCAGGAGGATTCTCAGCCACGACCAGGCCCCAGTGGGGGATGTGGTGTGGTGGTGGTTGAAAACACTTTGGTACTGCAGACCATACTGTCGAGGGGTGTCTCTTGGTGCAGCTCCCCAGACCTCTAATCAGGTGCTGAGTCGGATGATGAGACTTATGTGCTGTTGCAGGTCAGTGCTTCTGGCAGGGATTCTGTTCTGTCCAACCCACCTGCACTAGGGGTAGAACCCTCTATGGGGATGTCAGTGTTGGTAGGTCCGCCTTTGGCGGTTATGGATGCAGGGTCACACTCCACAGCATCTGACCCTGTACCGGGGCCAGCAGATCAGAGGGGGAATGCAGTCCTGCAGCCTCAGGCAGTGCCAGCACAGCAAGGTGCAGAACGCCTTTCCCCGAATAGGTGTGGTGCCCGCGGACGCGGTGGCCGTGCGCCACCAGGCAATACTGAATGGGAAAACTCCATGTACAGTATGGCAACCCAACAGGCAGAATCAGTAGAAATGATGGCTCAGGCAATGGAGAGGGTGCCCAATTCCATTACCCCCCCTGAAAGGCAGATGGAGCAACAACAGCAGGCAACAGACTCCATTTGCCAATCACACAGGGAAGACATGTTGGCGTCCAACAGGGACCGACGGGCGGCACTGGAGACTCTGCGTGAATCCATATCAATAGAGTCTCAGGGCCACAGGGAAGCCCTGAGGGTGGAACTCCATAACCTCAGGCAGAGTCTGCTTGAACTGGAGGCTTCCTGAAATGTTAGGGCAGAACAGCAGCTGGAGCAGCTCACACGTTCGCTCTCAGCTGAGCTGCAGGCAACACATGAGGAGATCCGGGCATCCCGCGAGGCCATGCGTGCAGAAGTTCAGGCAATCCGTGACGTGCTGCATGGGGATCTCTGCACTTTAATCCTCCAGAATCAGACCTTCCAGACCCACATGCTTGCTGCCATGGAGGACCATACCAGGGCTTTGCGTGGGCTGCCTCCCATAGTGCCACCAACTCCTGATGCAGCAGCAGAGGGTGAAGAGAGCGACAGCAGTTCCCCCTCAATGGCATAGCCGTGCAGGCCATGAGCCAATGGAGGTATTTTTTTTTTCCAACATCCACGCAGGTGGGTGTTGGTGTGCACCATGTCCTCGAACCTCCTGGGTTGTTTATTTTTTTTATTTTTTACAGTGTGTTGCCTTGTGTGGCTCCCGTGGGCATCCACTGTATTCTGGCTGGACACATGCAGGCTTGTCCTGAGTTTGGGTTAGATGCTTGGGTTCGTGACACACACACCCCTCCTGCTTCCCGTTTCCATGGGCTTGCAAAGGGTGTGACCAAGTGACAGTGACTTACACAGTGACATTGGGCTCCCATGAGCTGTGTGGGCAGTCTGTAGTCAATACTGTGTGTACATCCCTAGTGGTATTGTTGTTGTATTGTACACTGCATGGTGTATTGATATGTGCTTGTGCATCCATGTCTTCTTCCTAATTTGCAGGTTCAATCCTCATGTCTTCACAAGGCCGTCTCCTTTGCAGATGGAGTTCATGTTGTATGCAGTACACTGACACATTTGCGTGGCAGCAACACTCTACAGTTGGAAGGGGTCGATGTGCTGGCTTATTCAGGTTGTAAGACTACCACTACTTTGACTTTGTAGTGTCATGTTTTTGCAATGTTTCATGGTGTGTTGCTGTATTGTGTTGGTGGTAAGTATTTGTTCATGTGTGCTGTTTGTTATTGATTACTGGGAGCATATTGTCTGTGGGCAGTTTCCATTTGGGACAGTGCACTTTGTGACACTTGTGTCAGGTCTTGTGCATTGCTTTGTTTGCTTTCACATTGTATGACATGCCATGGTGTGTTGGGTGGTGGAGCTGGGGAGGGGTTGGGTGACATGGCGCTATTTTCATGTTGTATTTTGCAATGGGGTAGTCATTCATGCAGCATAAATGTGTGTTTTTTTGTGACACGGCATTGGTTGTCTTTCGGCAGGTAGGGATGCACACAATATAACAATTCCAGGTGACCAATATCAGGTTGGCATGGTTGTGACAGTTGACTGTCCCTTATGTCATCATCATTGATTGTCAGCTGGTATGTGCCAGGGCTGTGTGCACTCCACAGGGGTGTGATTTTAGGTGAAGTAATTAGCCACCAGCTGCGTAGGGCTGCCTCACCACGTGCCCTTTCCCCTCCCATGCGCAGCGGGCGTGCTTGTGGTTGGGGATGTGGGGGCAAAACCATGTCTACCGGCAGGCCCCGGCATGTTGCAACGTTGTGCAGGACACATGCTGCCACTATGATCCTGCACACTACTGGGGGCGCGTATAGCAGCTGCCCACCAGAGCGGTCAACGGAGCGAAAGCGTGACTTGAGCACTCTGAATGTGCGCTCCACTATGCCCTGGGTTGCAATATGGGGTGTGTTGTATCTTACCTCGGGTGGTGTGGTGGGGTTCCGAATTGGTGTCATCATGTGGGTGCTCAAAGGGTAGGCACTATCCCCTGGGGATTGATGATGGGTATCATTAGTGGGGTTGTGACATTACTCAGTATCTGACATGCATGCATGTGCAGGGGCATTTATACTCACCAAGCAACCATGAATAGCCATGCCGACAGCGTCTAGGTCCCGGTTTAGGGTTGACATTCTGTAAATAAAACTGTCATGGGGGGACTCTGGATAGTTGGCATATACTGAGGTGATGATTCCCTTGGCATCACATACTACCTGCACGTTGATGGAATGCCAGTGCTTGCGGTTTCTGTAGATGTGCTCAGTTGCCCTGGGAGAACATAGAGCCACATGGGTGCAGTCAGTGGCACCTAGCACTTTGGGGAATTGTGCCACCCCGTAAAAATCCTGGACGACAGCCTGCCTTTCTGCAGGTGTTCTGGGCAGGTATATGTGCCTGCGGACTGATGGGCGTGCAGTCATGATGGCCAACACCTGTTGCAGGCAGCGTGACTGAGTGGCCTGTGAGACCCCTCCACTATGGCACTTGTCCGCTGAAATTAACCAGTGGCCAAGTTGTGCAGTACATTGAGCACCTTTTCCAATGGGCTCAGTGCTTGGGAGCACAGGGTGGGTGATGTGAGGTCATCCTCCCACTCACTCACCAGGTCGAGTATTATGTGAGGTGGAAACCTGTACCTCGCATACACCTGGTCATCAGGCATCCCAAAAAGGCTGATTATGGGTGTAAAAATTCTGGCCCTGACTATCCTCCTCCTCCTCCTGCGGTATCCCACGACCACTGCTGCGAGGAACGGTATATTCATCTTGGCGTCTGAGCTTGCTTGTTGTTTGCGCGCACTTTTATGCTGCGCGGGTCCACATGCGCCTGCTTCCTGCTGGCGTACGTGTTTCCGGATTAGCGCGTCTTTTTTGGCGCATGCGTTAGCCCCGTTCGATTCCATGAATACGTGTTGTAGGCGCGCGTGTGGGCGTTCCATGCATCTGCCTCCTGTACTTCCCCCGTGACGCCCACATTTTCACGCGTTGTTCCCCATTCACCATGTTACGCCCCGTGTTACGCCTACTTTTGTTGTGTGCGCTTCGCTATGTGCGCTTTCGCTGTGCGCGTAGCGCACGCTGTTTGAAGACGTGTGCGCCAGCGTGCGCCACGCAGGATTTTAGCGCATATCCATGGATTTACACGCGCACTTCCATGAATCGCTGTGCGTGGGTTTCGCTGCGATTTTTGCACTTGCGCTGCGATTCGCACGCTTTCGCACTCTTGCGCGGGAATTTTCAGGGCACATTAATTCCATGAATCGGCCTCTGAGTCTTTATCTTCAAAATCATCTTACTGCTGTCCTTATGAAGATTAATTACATGGGCATAGAATATGTTCCCAAACATCCCAGAGGTGGTAAGAGGATGCTGCATTTGAGACAGAAAGTGATATTTGGATACATACAGAGACTACTGCAACTACATGTTTGCTCAATGTAGGAAAACAATGTTTTATTTCATGTGACTGTATGTGATGTTATGTTCAAATTATATTACATGAATTTCTAATGTTCTGTGTAATCACCCTAGAGTAATGTTGGGATAATCAATATGTTACTTATTATCTGATATATATTGGTCTAGTACAGATTTACTGTGTATTATAAATGTAATGATGTTTCTGAAGAGCCCCCTTTTTTGCAGTTATGATCCTGCAGATGACCCCATGATTGTTGTTCCCTGCTGTGATCTCATGCATGTGCTCATGGGCAGAGCAAGGGGGGAAGCGTACAATGATTTAAGACTGTTGTCCCCTCCCACATCTACCAAATTTCTTGGGCTTTCTTGCGATGAAAGATGTCATTGGAACTCTGTCTTCACTAAAAATGTTCCACCCAATTTCAAGGGTGTTGTTATGCTATACCTTTGGCTGTGGCCACTGTCTATGGTTGGGGCCCATATGCCCCTACCTACTAACTAACCAGCTCACACCAATCATGCGATTTGTCCATGACGAGTGGCCACATCCTTCTGCTACGTCCACTATTGACATTACAACAATATTGTCCACTGCTGACCATTAGCCCATTGCCACCCCTTCTTTTCTCGCCTCTTTTCATGTCCACGGTAGTATGCCTCAGGAAACTGAAGTACATAGACACCATGATTACATTGATATCACATTCTATTGCCATGCTAATCAATCTCAGTTATCAGTTTCACGGTAAAGCATTGTTTCCTGATTACCGCTGTAATAGGAACATGCTTGAAAATTAAAAAGTCTTCCACATCCCTATTGCCATTCTTCAACCTCCCCCTCTCCTTGTAAGCATGACCCATCTGCCTCACTCTGTGTGCATGCTACCTGATTCTCTCCTACTTTCCCATTTCACTCTCTCTACTCGTGATGCACTTTTATTCCAAGAGCAACTTCCTACATTTTTAAAGCCTCATTAACGCCCCCTTCCTGGAAGTGATCATTGTTAATTCCGATATTTAAGCAGGGATTAGCATGACCTTGTGAATTACTAACCGATATTGACCTTTACGATCTGCTTGAGTGGCGTACGCTATGACAGGAACGGCTAGTGTTATCTATAATATACTGGTGTTTTAGCACTATTTGAAATGTGTTTCAGCTTTATGTAATTTCTCTTTGCATAGCTTTCCCCTGCGCGGCACCTTGGTACTATCACTATACACACGAGATGATCCTTCACCTGGTAAAAGACACAGCTGCATGACCAAATGGCCTTTTTTGATTGCTATAATTCCTTGTTGACCTTTCCTATCTTCCCCCTTAAACCCACATAGCTATTTTACCATATCATACCTAATGCACGTCACAGATGAACTAATTCATGGGTAGACTTTATGTATTAATGAAAACACCTCCGAATTAACCACCGATGAGCCCTTTTCATTGCAGGGTGAAGAACAATCGGCCGGCACTACTTTACATAATTTTCAACCTTCTTTGCCAACATCATATGAGTATTCATTGGTACGCTTGAAGTAGTTTCTTGAAATGGCAAAAGCCTACAGAAGAAGTTAAACATCTTTGATTGTATCACATGTATCCAGGCTGAAATTCAATATAATATTGATCCAAGAAGCATGCTTTAACTGTAAAGTAAGGGAGATGCTGGGGTGTGGTGAGATTTGGCCTCAATATGTCTGGCCATGAAATGGAAGAGTGAGGTATTATCGTTAACACCCAAAGGTCTCAGCAAATATTATTGGCTTGTTGGGGGGGGGGGTCTCATTATTCGCCTGGAGAGTACTAAAGAACAATTCCTGAGCGTTTATGTGTCCAATGCTGACTCCACAAAATTCTGGACCATATTGACCAAATTTCTCTTTGCAGAAATGGAGGATCACAATACCATCATTAGTGAGGATTTCAACTTAACTCGTGACACTCACTGCAACAGAAAACTATGGTTGGCTTCTTCAAATTGAAAATCCATAGAAGCTTCCTCACATTGATACAATTGAACATGCTGGTAGACGCATTGTGCATATTATCTTCATGCCCCCTTCCTCATCACATTGCTTATTCATGTAAGCAAACCTTTCACTATAGAACCTTTTCCCAACAAATGTGTTCTATTTCTTTATAGTTTCTGCCCATTAGAACCCTGTTACACAATCATTCTGTTTTACTTTCTGTCATCCCGCATAATGAATTCTGGACAGACCTGTGGACTGGAATCGTCTTTTCCCGATGTGTTGACTTTGATGTAGGTCTTTGCAGATCTGAGAATACTCTTTGTTCCTCTCCCCTCAGTCCCTGCTAGGCATGGACTTTGGATGGAGGAGAGTAGTCTTTGTCCATGTGAGTATAGAGCAATGCTGGTGTTTCTGCTGGGCTGAGCAGAAGGAATGGCCATACTTGGGAGCGGCTATGGATAGCTCTCCCTGAGCCTGCAGAGGGTGAGGCACAAGGATAAGCAACAGAAGAAGTCAACAGCACTGGTGGTCACTAGAGTTCCTGCTTGGACCATGGTTAATGGAGAGTGAACTGCATGAGGATGTTTGGAGTGAGGAACCCCCTCCAAGGAGTTTTGAGTTCACAGTGAGTAGGGGAGAATTTGACTGTTGTGTTGCCACAATTCTGTGTATGGGGGTTGACAGTTCCCAATGCTAAGGTTTGGAATGAAGAAGGCATCTTGCATGCACTGCTAAGCTTCCTAGTTTCTTGGTGGGGGTACCATACTGGGTACAGTCCCATGTTGCAGCTTGTACACTCACCATGATGTGGCGGGTGATTGATGCTTAGGCTACAAATCCTTCAACATCACAACAGACATGCTTTAATAGTTATGGCCAGTCGCAAAGTGTTTCGACCCTGACTGGCTTGTGAGAAATACAGGGCCGAAACTGCTGCTGCAAGGCTGCAGTCTCTCTGGGGGTTGGTTGGGACATTGCAGCGTCAGTAGATAGACAACAGGATGTCCTTGAGAAGGCTGGCAGTAGGGAGATTACAGAAGTTCTTTCTGAGTGATTGACTGGTAACAAAACACCAGGAAGGTTTGGCAGGACAGTCACCTCTTGTTTGTTACTGTATCATGCTCTCCTGCGGTCACTGAGCTTGAACAGTGGTTCAGTATTTGGCCATATGTACAGGAGTATGGCTCTAGGTTCCCCAAACCTCCACAGTAGAATGTGTTTGTTTTTATCTCATGCATCCTGCTTGGTCTGAGATTTTAGTTTGGATGAACTCTAATATATCTCCATGTAGTCCTTGACCTCCCAGAACTTGTGTCACCAGATTTCAGCGCCCACAGTATTTTGTTGTTCCTTTTCATGGCATGCACAAGTTCGTCCCAGCTCTGTTGAAAATGGTGGTCCATGCCAGTTGGTTCTGCTGGTATCTCCCAGAGTCTCATAGTCTCAGCATGGTCATTGTGAAGGAATTGACTTCTCTCTCTGTGCCACCTCCTCCAGTTTACCAGTTGCTCATCACAGTGAAGAGTTGGTTCTTGACAAAGCAGACAAAGCAGAGAATGTGCTAACATTTAGTGACAGACTAAAATAAAACTAAATAGGGAAATACCTACACCATTCCGTGCACATGTCCTCTCGTTCAATGGTTTACTGGTGACTATGCATGGAATTGCCACTTCTGCTGTGTAGGCGTGTCTTTCCATTCGAATCCAAGTATGTGTCGGCCATATATTTGGATTTTTGGTAAACTTCATGAGTAAATACTGTGGGCCTCATTACGACCCAGGCGGTAAGGGGTTTACGGCGGCGTAAACAGCGCCGACCCTTACCGCCTGATTCCGAGGTCCCTTAGCGCCATGGAGGATTTAACACCTGCAGGTGTTAAAATCCATGGCGCTAAGGGACCTTGTTGTTAATTACGCCACCGTAATTTACGGTGGCGTAATTAACGCCTTCCCCACTCCCATTATGCCCTATGGGGCAAAAATGGGAATGGGGAAGGGTAAATGGGGATTGGGGACTTACCGCCCCGCCAACCTCGGAATGGGGCGGTAAGTCCGCCAACCACCATGGCGTAAACGTAGTTTACGCCATGGTGGTAAAGGTACGACCCAGGCGGTAACTTACCGCCTGGGTCGTAATGAGTGGAAAGAGGGTTATGGGGATAATTCTCCAAATACTTACCATCAATCTTCCTTACTCTTCATCCTATGCGTGCTCATCATAGTACTGGCAGTGCCCTCTCCCTGCCCAGTGGTAAGATCATCCTGGTTTATTTGGTATTAGCAGGAGGATTGTGGGACATGTCAGGTGCTGTATGCTCCAGATGTGATGGGGTATAGGAAATAAAGAAAAAATAGAAGATTCTTTTATGAAAGGGTGCTATTGAAGACAGAGCACCTTCATAAGTACTGTGATGAAGAATAGTAGGACTAGGAGCAAGGAATATTTAATGTAAGCAGAGAATTATAACCTGCCAACGGGAAGAGCAATGTTCATTTCACTCCTGCATGATTCTTTCTCAAGTATTAACTCTATTTCTGTGAATAAACATATGAATGGGTTGTTGCTCCAACCTGACATATTTTCTGGAGCCATCTCCTATCACACCTCTACATCAGCACTCTTTGATATGCAGGCCATGGCACTAGGCTATGGAGATGTAATGCTTCACTCCTGAGAGATACCACCATTAAACTGAGTGCACAGTGCTACAATAAAAATACCTATGTATTGAATTATGTGGATGATTCAGTGGCAGGAGTCACATAAAAAATAAATAACGCCTAGAAGTCATAATATAGCATTCACAGACAGGAAGTAAGCATTTGAAAAAGATCATGCCAGCACATTAGTACAAGGCAACCCTTGGAACAGACATATGCTGCATTTTGAGATATTAAGGATTTGGCAAAGATTATGGTTGCCAAATTCAATCATAAAACCCTGATTAACTTTTTCAAATCAGCCCTACTAAGTAGGAATGCTAAATGGTATTTTGGGAAAACAAGCAAAGCTGTTAACCAATTATTTAAAAAAAGACAAATTGTAAAGTAGCAAACAATGTTGAGGATTGTTTTGCCTCACATACTCAGCCCAATTGCTAAGACATTAGCAGATTCCTACAAGTGTTTATATGCATCTGAGGGTCACCTGAATGACATTGCGTGCAAAAATGTTCTCCATGCTCTCCACATGCCATACATCGCCACAAATGAGCAACAAACTCTAAAGGAAATGGCTGTGTAGTTTTGGTTAAGTTGCAAATCCCATAGGAAGAGCAATTTTTGGGTGGCTTATAACTTCGCTCTCCCTGGACGAATCCTCACCAAACGTTGCTAAATAAGTATATGGCCCACTCTGATTGTTTTTGCAAAGTTTGGTGAGGTTTGGTCCAGGGGGGCAAAGTTATAGGGGGGTCCCAAAATGTATTTTTTTCCCATAGACTGAAAGGGGAAAAAACTTTGCACACGCCTACAGCCCAAACCGCTGGACGGATTTTCACCAAATTAGTGGCAGGAGCTGTGGCTTGGTCCCAAAAGTGTGCTTTTGTAAATTTGGTAAAAATCTGTGCAGTAGTCTTTTTTAAAACGATCAAAAAGTAGGTCACAAAAAATTAGTGATATCTGTGTCCGCTCCGCGGACACACTTCCCTGTTCGCTCCGTGGGCAGGACACCGAATGCTAATCGGCTCGCGTCATGTACGCGGACATGTGGCGTGTTCGCTGATTGGATGGTGAAGAGCGTGAAGTGCGTCAGATTGTTCCGATGCACCCGCCATCTTGGATCCACCAACAGCACGGCGGCGAACAGAGGCGAAATGCAGTTTTGGGGAGTATTTTGGTGTGCAAGAGTGCTTGGGGAGGTTTGGGGAGTAAGAGATGGGTCAAATACTGTATTTGTTTAGCTGGCAGGTGCTCCTGATGTATTTGACATGCCCGTGCTGCCCGTACTGTTCGGGATGTCTGTAATTAGTCAAAATGAGTGGTGTCCTAAGGAAAGTATTCCCATCCGTGCTGTCCGCAGGCAAGTTGAAACTGTTCTAAGGACATGTGCGGTGTCCACGGACATAAAAATTGCCCATATGGCACAGTTAAAATGTTTCATTTTATGGGTGTGATATGCTGCAGTGGTTGTGTCCAGGGCCTAGAGTCTTGGGTGTATGGCCGAACGCAAGACCAAAGTTATAAGCACCGAAGTTATAAGCCACCATGGGTGTGATATGCTGCTGTGGGTGTGGCCAGGGCCTAGAGTCTTGGGTGCATGGCTGAAGACCGTAGTTATAAGTACCAAAGTTATATTCCACCATGGGTGAGATATGCTGTGGTTTTTGCGGCCCGGGCACCCAAGACCGAAGTTATATGCACCAAAGTTATAAAACACCATTGGTGGCTTATAACTTTGCTCTCCCTGGATGAATTCTCACCAAACTTTGCAAAAAGTGTGATATGGGTGGGCCCATATAGACAGTTAAAATGTTTGATTTTATCAGTGTGATCTATGGGTGTGATATGCAGCGGTGGTTGTGGCTGCGGTCATGCCCCCAAGACTCTAGGCCCTTGCCACAACCACTGCAGCATATCACACCCATAGATCACACCCATAGAATCAAATATCTATCAAATATTTGCAAATCTACAGTTTGTGTACTGTTTGATTTGTATAGTTTGTATGTGAAGTTTTGGCTACGTCATGTCATTAAGATTGTAGAGTTTGGTACCAAGCACTGCAGTATAACATATCCATGGAAGTAAACATTTTGTATTGTGATGTATGGTTAGATGTTTGCTTCAATGGTTCGGTTATGCAGCAGTATTTATGCGTTCTATTAGAATATACTTACTGTTTGATTTTTTGAGATTGGATATATTTTTTTCATGAGCTGGGTAACTGGAGCACATATTTTTTTTCAATTTCTGTGATAAAAGAAAAGAGCATGTTAGTGTATGTATTTTAAAAAGACTTATTCCATTGCATAATAGACATTTCAGCTTTTTTTCGACCCTCATATTTAGTAGTTTACAAACTAGTGTACTGTGCAATTTGCTCAGTTTCTGTGTTTGTTTTTCAAATCATTGGATCTGTGGAAAAAAAAATCCATGTCAAATTAAAAAAACCCTTTTTTTGTTTGTTTGTTTTCAGTGTTCACTTGTTGTTTCTGGCTAATGTTCTATCTGTTGGCTTGTTGCAAATTTTTGGAGCAGTTAGATACCTGTTGGCGTATTCTAACTGTCTATTTTTTGTTATAATGTAGTGGTATTATTTTATCTGTTTGGTTGTGGCAAAATCTTGGGGCAGTTAGATACCTGTTGATGTATTCTAAAAGTTTACAGTTTTTTAATTGAAGTTTTGGTAATGTTTAATTACAGATTAGTTATTACATTTTGGTTTTAGGAAGATTGAATAAGCGTCTGTAAGATTTTCTGGTAATCTCTACTTTAGAGTAATGGTACTATCATTACATTCAAACCATCCACTTTTCTTGTTTATATATGCAGTGTAGTGACCTGCATTGGTTGTAGCTCCTGCATGGTAGATTATACCTATTGTTGTGAAGGTTTTCTTACCAAGTGATACTTGACCATGTGTGAATCCAGTCAGCTTGCAGTTGTTTTTGGTAATATCTGCATTGTAACATAGAAGCATTACTATTACGTATTTACTATGTGTTTGTATTAGTAAGGTGGAGCGATTATCTGAATTGCAGGTAGTACATTATCTACCATGGTTTGCATTTTGTACAAGTTGCTGAAATGGAACGGATTCACAATTAGGTATGGATACATACACAAAGCGCTCATTATGGATTTGTTCCTGTGTCACATTGTTGCAGAGAGTGCATAGATGTTTCCACATGTATGAAATCTGGAAGATTTCATTTATAGGTATGTTTTTGTTTTCTAGTACATTAGAAATTCTTGTGGATCTTCTTGTGAGTTTATAGTGAATTTCAACATTCCAGCGCAGTAGTCCAATTCTTGTCTTATTCCATGAACACTATACGTGTTGTCAGGATTGTTTGTTGTGTTTCTATGAAGGACTAACATTGGCAAACACAATTGGTCTGTACTGTGTAAGTAAATGTTGTCAACAATTGGTGGCAATTGAAAAAGAATATTCATTGCTACATTTGCATAGCAACTTACACCAGTTATATTTGAAAATTTGAATGGACCAGATAGTTTTGTGTCCAAGTCATTTTTTTGGAGTGTGTGTTGCTTCTTTGAAGAAGTACCTGAGTTACTTTGAGTGATAGGTTCTTCTTTGGTTGTGGTAATTGATGAAGTATTAGCTTCTTTTACTCTCTTTGGAGGATTTGCAGTGAGATCCTGTTGCATTTCTGTTTGAATTAGTTTTCTTTTACAACGTTTTCCTTTTTATGGAACAGGATATGTTTTTAGATGGGGGGTGTATAGTGAACGTAGTGTATTGTATTCTAAAATGCAAGGAATATCAGCGTTTACTTTACTTGAATCAAAGTTGATTAGAAATATACTGTCAAGTGTAGGTAAGCGTGATAGTGCTACGTAGCTCATGCCTTCTTTAAAGACAGTGTTTCCAATATCTATTAATGCTATGTCTAGGGTAATACCTTGTGATTTGTGAATTTGTGAATGGTGACCGCGTATGCTAGAGTTGGAGAGAATTGTTCTCTGCGTACATACATGTCTTTGAAGAGAAGGAATCGAGCTGTTGAGCACCCTATCCCTTTTACTTCTGAAAGTATGTGAAAGAGAATATTGACAAACTGAATGTTGTTGTCACGTGGGTATGTTTCAAAGCCAACAACTATACCCAGTGCTCCATTAACTCGTCCTTGTTCCACGTCAATGTTACGTTTAAGCATTACTCTACAGTTTAAGGATAATTTTACTATTTTCTCAAAACCAGCTGTGTTGGAGATACAATTGTCTAAGGTATTTAGTCTTGTTGTGGCTTGTTGACACATGGGTAGTGTCATACCAAGTACGTCTAGTTTGTCTGTGGAGCAAATTTCAATTATTGGTTGCATTTCTTTTTTCAACATTGTTTCACTGAATTTGGAACAGCTTGCGAGTTGGCATTGGGGACATACAATTGACATTTTTGTGTGCTAATTGTTCCATAATATCAGTAGCAAATGAGTTATGGCCATAAAGTGCATAGATGTGCTGGGTATTTAATATTGCTTGTGCTTCTTGAGATAGTACACCAGCTCTAATACTTTTTAAAATGTTGGCATAAGTCAGGTCTGCAGATTGGTGCATGTTTTCTGTTAATTCTCTGTATTGGAAATGTTGCCGAAGGTTGACATTTCCTACACTGCCACCAGTTTTATGGCAGAGTTTGTGTCCTAAGGTTTTAAAAATAGGTTCACCTTTCACTGGTGTCAATTGAAGAAGATCTCCGAAAACAATAATGTGTTTTCCTCCAAAGAGCTCTTTCCAGATTGTTTTAAGTACTTCTTGCAATTTGCGTTGAATCAAAGCCAACATTAGGTTGGAGACCATGTGCACTTCATCTATTAGTAGCATTTTCAATTATTTTAACACTCTGCGTAGTTCCATTGCAGCTTCTTTAGAAAGTTTGTAATATTCTAATTTGTTTTGGTGTTCTACTGGAAGGAGTAGTAATCGGTGCAAAGTGACCCCGCCTATATTGTAGGCAGCTAAACCTGTGGGGGCAGTTAGAACAGCTGACAGTTTGTTGTTTGTCAATTGTTAAAGGAACTTGCTGATGATTTTGATTAAGAATCTTTTGCCTGAACCAACTTCACCACTGACGTATAGTAGTATAGGTTTGTAATTTTGGCAGGTACATTATTTATTTTCATGTCGAACACCATGTGCAATTTCTTTTGTTACTTCTTGAAAAATGGTATGCTGCTCTTTGTTCAGTTTTGATTGGAGTACATTTGAGTCTTCTGTATATTCTTCCTAGTGACACATGGTGTTCTCTTCTTCTGTCATAGCTAATTCTGCCTCATTTGCTATAAGTGGCTGTCCCAGTGGTTCTTGACTTCCTGTTACAGAAGGTTGACTACTGACGGGAGTGGCCTTATCTAGTTGGGCCTGGAGTTCTTCTTTGTGTTGCTGTTCATTGTGCAACATTGTTTTGTACTGCGTAAAGTTCATATCAGTGATAGAGCTTTCATTTGCTTTGAAAGCGTCTTCATAGGAGTCATAGTTTTCTAGTATCTCTTCTTCTTTTCTCCATGGCTTAAAAAATTGTAATAGGTACATGTAATATAGTTCTTTTTGTTGAGGAGTTTTTAATGACAATTTGATATGATTAATTAAGCTTCGTTTGGTAAGTTTCACTAAACTGCCTTCACAATCTGTCACTCTATATCTACCTTTTTTTCATCAGGTTTTATATTATTTTTATATGTGAAGTTTTGGGCTATGTGGTATAGACACATGGTTTCCAAAGTGGTACTCCTGTTTGGGTAGTATGTGTCCAGTAAATTATTTTTCAAAATGCCTTGGCTGTTGAGATCATTTTTGGCTGTGGTTTCTATGTCGTCGCATGATTTGAGAAGTCTTTTTATAGATTTAGCAGGACCAAGACTTAGCCATACTATATTTTCAGATTTTCCATAAAAAGCAGTACCGGTTAAACCATCTGAAGCTTCAAAGGAGCCACATTCTCTATGAGAGAGCATTTTTATGCCTAAGCTGTACAATTTCTGAGATAGTGTTTTGTCCGATGATAGGTCATTTCAGAGGTCTTGAAACTCTGTTTTTTCTGCTTTTGTTAAGTAGGCTGTAACATATCGTGCAACTGCAGTGGAATTGTCTGCAATGTACTGCATATCTATGTTTGCATTCCATAAGAGGGCAATGATTGCATTGTAATCATTGATGTATTTTGCTTCTTCTGTTCTTTTTATGTAATATGCGTTCTTAGGTGATTTACCTTTAACACTATGTCTAACTGAAGACATGAAGTTGTTCACTTCACCTGTTTCTTTAACTGGTCTAGGAAAACCAAAGCAACATTTGGTGTAGTATTTCCCTTTGTTTTTGTATTTGCAACAACAATATTTGTCACATTTGTGTCTTTGAAATTGTACAATTTGTGCATGAATATCAGTATTTGTTGCTTCGATCGAATTTCACAAGTGACACATTTTTAAATAAAGTGTAGCATAGCAATGAAACGATGATGGAAATATCTTGAAACATTACCAGGATCTAGAGAGCAAAGTTGTCCAGGTGTTAGTATATCTATGCTTGTTTCATTTTTGTTTGATATGCGTAGGAAATCATATAAATCTTCCCATGCATATTCTGCACAACATAATGTAACAAACCAAGTGGGTGGGCCAAGGTTTCTTTTTATACAACGTACATCTGTGTGACGTCGGAACCAGTACTCTTTCGTACCACGCATGTTTGCTAACAGATTTGTAATGCTTGATTGTAAAACCTCATCTTTTTCTTGCACTTTTAGTATTAATTGCGTAGCTGACATATTTTGAAAGTGTGTTCCTGATTTTAATGTGTGTGTAACTCTGTAAAATGGAGTTGCTAGTTCACTTTCAAAGAGTAGGTGGAATATGTATTCCACATTTTGTCTAAATCTGGGATCTTCAGGATACATTCGTAACGAGCGGTATTCTGATGCTGTTATCTGAGTGGGTCATACCTTCCTCTTTTGCCAGTAGGAAAGAGTAGAGGAAAAGCATGTGCTTCTATACTTTTTTCGCATATGCTGATTGGTGATCCTTTGGTTTGTCGCATTTGGTACGTTTCTAGTGCATCATCTATGGTGTCATTAGAGTGTAATGGATGAATTGTATAATGGTCTAAAATATTGAATATTGTAGCAGGATCTAGAAGTTCAAATTGACTAGTTTCTGGTGACTCTTGAATTATTTCAGTCATTTCCCTTAAGTTTTCTTCAATATTTTTTTCTGTGTAGTATTCATTATTGTCTTTTAGATATTGCAAGGCTTGTCTAACTTTATGTAAGTCTACGAGTTGTTGCCTTTTATTTTTGTCTTTTGCAGGTACACCATTTACTAAGACAATTAAAGTTTGCTCTATTGGACGTTGCACTCCCAGAGTGTGCACATTTTCTTTCAAATCTAATGGTAAATAAACTACTTTGCCACAAATGCCTTTCACCAATTCAGAGGGAGGAAATGTTGCTGTTTTTGGCTGAAGGCGTATTAATGCTTGAAATGGGTACACTGTTTGAATTATGATGCTCTCATATAAATCGAGTTGTTGCAGGGTTTTGGTAGTGGGAATAATTCCAAGTTATGTGTGATAGCACGTGAAGGAGTTTGGTTGTTGTCAAGTTTCGTAGTGCAGTAACTGCAAAGTATTAAGGGGTCAGTTATTTTGTATTTGTTTTCTGCTATAAGGTAGAGAGCTAATTCAAACCATTTGGAATCTTCATTGTCTTCTATTTTGTATGGTATGTCTAGTTTTTGTTTTACTTTTATAAAATGTTCTGCGGCAACACACACACACACATGGTTTGGTACTTCAGCGGATGTACTTTTACATTTTAGTATTTCTTTTTTGTATGTGTGTAGTAGAAGGTTGCCATGTGTAGAATTGTTGCTAGTCTGTTGTAAACCTATTGCATTTTGTAAGTGGCTGTCACTTCCAAAATATATTTTCTCTGGATATGGTTGATTTCTTCAAGTAGGTCTTTGGTTTTACCATGTAGAAGATTGTTATTTAAATTGGCTAGTGCTAAAGCAGGACCTTTAACATAGTACAGTTTATAGACTAGATTTCTTATAGTTGAATGATGTGTTGATATCATTTTGATATGATGGACGCTGCTTTTGCAAATAGGTCCTGAAATGCAGGCCAATGAATGTCCTTGCAGTTCTGTGTATTTGCGCTCTGGACAGGTATCCATATTTTGCAGCAGTTTTATTTTGATATTATCTTTGCCTTTCACATATTGATTGAGGAACTGGCGTAAAGATTTGAAATATTTTTGGCAATGTTACACATTGACGTGCATGACCATTTGTATACTGGACGTTTTGGTTCAGTCCAATGGAGAATTGATTCTGGGTTTTCTGGGGATATTTTTGTAAGCAGTATTTCTTGTTCCATTATGGTGTTATTAAGTTTTTCATAACCTCGTGCACTGCTCTGGATGGCAATTGTGTTTGTTTGATTTTGTTTGTATGCTTCTTCATCGAAATAAGGTTCTGTGCTTGTGGTGTGACTCCATTCACCTCCACAGATATTTAAGAAGTTATTTTTGTTGACAAGCCTTTTTTGTAATTTAGTAGTTAGTTTTGTTAGTGGTTACATTCTGTTTAACACTAAAATAAATAACTTTCTTTTGAGAAGGATTGCACTGTCTATCAAAGCTTCTAAGATTAATTTTCTACAGTAGTTTTTAATGGTTGTATATGATTTGTCTCTTGTTTTTATAAGATTCTGTAGGACTCTGTGGCGGAACATTTTTGCTAATATACTTTTTTGGTATGGTTACTTCCTACTATATCAAGATTTATAGTAGCAGTTTTAGCAGTAGTGGTAGAAGCATTTCTGTTAATCATTTTCAGTTTTCTTTTACATTTTGATAGAGGAGGCAAACTTTCTGTACTGGAAGATTGTTTAGTTTTGCTAAATGACTGTATTAGATGTTTTGTTTGAACTTTTTGTACAAACTCTGCTAGAGATGGATGCTTATTTTGGACATTTTTATTTTCATTTGCTCTATGTCTGCGTTGCTTTCTACGGACTTGCTTTCTGGTAGGCATTCTGTGAGGTCTGTTGAAATAAAAAAATAGAAGGTATGGGTTGGGCTGTTGTGCAATGTATGTGTGCTGTATGCATGAGTATTTGAGTATGATGGTAAAAATGTATCTGGTGGTGTGTAATTGTGCATTTTAATAACAAGATGATACTTATAACAATTAACAATATAACAGTAACAGTGGAAGCAATTTAAAATTGAGAATCAGACCAAGAAAACAGTAAGTAGCCCAATTAAACTGAAGGGGAGAAGGAGAGTAGTACAGTAGAAGTGAGAGAAAGGGAAGGGTGGGGAAAAGGAGGAGGAGGGAAATGGATGGAGTTAAAGGTGAAAATGGGGGGCGAGGGAAGGGAGGGAGATGATTAAGGAGATAAGGCAAGGGGGGAGGGGGAAAGATTCATGGAAGTCCCTGCGCGTGTTTACCTCAGGATGTGCGCCAAACCTGTGCATGGCGCACACGTCACTGCACCATCCCGAACGGCGTGCGCGACGCGCACAGTGAAAGCGCACAACCTTGGCGCACACACCAAAAAGGGGGCGGAACACGGGGCGTAACGCGCGGAATGGGGAACAACACGCGAAAATAAGGGCGTAACTGGGATGTACTGCTAGGAAGCAGACGGAACGCCCACACGCACGCGAACCACACGTATTCATGGAATCGAATAGGGCAAAGCCACGCAAGGCCAAAGACACGTACAGGCCTAAACACGTCTGCCACAGGAAGGCAGGCGGTAGCGTCCCCGCGCATTACAAAAGTGCCATTATACAGCAATGTTGAATGTCCCATACTGCTATTGTGCCTGGGGGAGCGGGCCACGTGTATCTCAGGGGTTCGCGTGAAGTTTTACATGCGATCGGGCCTGGGGGAGCGGGCTACGTGTATTTCAGGGGTTCGCGTGAAGTTTTACACGCGATCGGGCTTGGGGGAGCGGGCTACGTGTATTTCAGGGGTTCGCGTGAAGTTTTACACACGATCGGGCCTGGGGGAGTGGGCTATGTGTATTTCAGGGGTTCGCGTGAACTTTTTCACGTGATCGGGCCTGGGGGAGCGGGCTACGTGTATTTCAGGGGTTCGCGTGAACTTTTTCACGCAATCGTGCCTGGTGGGAGCGAGCTAAGTGTATTTTTAGGGGTTCGCGTGAACTTTTTCACGCCATCGGGCCTGGGGGAGCGGGCTACGTGTATTTCAGGGGTTCGCATGAACTTTTTCACGCGATCGGGCCTGGGGGAGCGGGGTACCACTCACCGTCTGCCTTGCGTGTAGAAGAACGCGTAGCCAACACTTGCTGTGAAGTAATAGCGTGTGAACCCCAACGGATGGAAAACACACGCACTGCACGAAAAGCACGTACAGAGCAGTGTAAAGGCATGCGGGATCTCCAAGCCCTGCCAGGGGCAACGGCCCTGCGCGAAACGTCACAGACGCGCTTACGCTGTAAGGGCCTTTGGTCCAATGAAATCGCGTACACGCGCTGACGCGCTTACGCGCTTACGTGCTAAGGGCCTTTCCTCGAATTTCACGCTGATGTGCAGGATTTTCACGTGCCAAATCACTCCGTATCAAGCTGGCCATGCGAAAACACACAGAAGACCATGCTCCTGCCCAGAAGGCCGAATTACTGCCCCCCAGTGCCCCGAGCAGCCTCCCACGTGCCATCTGCTGCTGCCAGCCTGCTGCCACCGTGCCCTGCCATTTGGTGCCTGCACATCAGCCATCTGCAGGGGTCCAGTTGCTGTTTCCACCCCTGCTGGAACAGAAGACTCCCGACTCGGATAACATCGCTCCACAGCCCAGCCCCAGGACCCAGTTGCCCACCCACTCCTGCCCCTGGGGTTGCCATGTCGGGCACATCAACATCTGGCACCAGTGGCAACCCCCGGCCAGAGGGGCACCAGCTTCACTGCCACCGAGTGGTCACCCAGCGGTCCACATCCAGGTCCTTGAGAGGGAGACCCGTCTGGAGTTGAGCGGTAAGTGGCCAAGCATTGCTGTGTGAGACAGGGCATGTTGCAGTGTGCTGGTTGTCTGATACTTGCCTGTATGTGTGACATAGGCCATGTACGCATGTATGTGTGCAGGGACATCATGGTAATACATGTGCGACCAGTAATGTGTGAACCGCACGGTTGTTGCATGTGTTTAAATGCGACATGGGGAGCCCTATGCAGATTGTACACATGAGATCATGGCAGTCTCTGTTCCTGGACATGGATGGGGGTGAGGGATGGGTGCTGATGCCAGGTACATATATGGTATCCATGTCTGTGTAGAAAAAAACAACAGGGTAAATTAAAGCTCGAAGAGCCAGAGTGGCAATTGCCTTCCCAAACCGTAGGGAAATACTGATACACAGGGAACGGTTTCCTGGGGAAAAAGATTCATCAACTTGCCGGTGAGGGCAAGGCCAAACAACTAATGATATTTTTGTTAACCATGGTCCTGTTCACTTAGGCACAGGTGGAAAGGCTGGTCTGATGCAGGGAAGGAGGGACAATGTCTGTGACAATGTACAGATTCACTGATGCAGCCTAGTCACCCTTGTATCCACTGTGATTGGGGTATACGGGGCCAGGTGGATGTGACTGAGGTGAAGTGTGTGCATGTGATAGGCATGACCCATGATGCATGTGAGTTCCATTACATTGTATGTTTCGAGAGTCCATTGGACATGTATGGAAATGTCCATGGCATGCACCATGACTGTCACTGTGTGTGTTTTGCCTGGACTGACACATGTGTTGTGGAGGGACATGATGGAAGTGTACTTTGGCAGTGGCACTCATCTGCTATTGCTTCCTGTCTAGGGGACCATTGTACAGTACCCTGATGCTTGTGTTCTATGTCTCCCTCTACGCAGCGGCTAGTGAAGAAGAGGGCGGAGACAGTGCTGTGGAGCAAGGCGGCGGGGATGCCCCCACGGCTCTAGCGGAAGGGGTGGGTGAGCCCCCACAGGGGCCTGCTACGGCGGAAGACGGTGAGGAGCCATCCAGGTTGGTGGTTTACACAGAGGAGGAGGAGGCCGCCACTGAGGCGCACATGGGGCCTGGTGGGGGCATCCCTGCTGGTGCAAGTGGTGCAGTCCAGGGGCAGGGGCAGGAGGCAGCACAGGTCACCGTGGAGGGGCCTGTGCATGTCGCTGTCCCTGACCCTGTGAGTGCACCACCATGCACCAGCAGGGATGCCCCGTCCCAGGCCCGTCAACAGGTAGAGGGGATGTCCATGTCATCTGACTCCCCTCCACCTGCGGACGAGGGGACCCCTGGCCATATGGAGAAGGTCCTGATTGGGGTCGCGATGCGCACGGCTGTGATTTGTGATGCCGTGCGTGCTTTCCAGGAGGAGCACGCACGTCATCACGAAGAGCACCATGCCGACGTGGCCCAATTGGGATCGTCCATGTTCGGGGGTTTCCTGCATGTGTCGGCCAATCTGGCGGCCCTCTCCTCCTCTGTGGAGACTATATGCCAGTCGTTATCCTTGCCGTCTTCCGGCCCAGATGCCACCAGGCCCCCCTGTGGACCTGCCCTGACCAATGCAGCCAGCTCGGTGGGGATCCCATCCCTGCCACAGTCAGGAGTCAGAGGTCCAGCAGGGGTGGACACCACAGCAACTGTACCCCAGCAGATGGAGGATGTGCCGGCATCATCAGGCAGGGCACGTGCACGACGGCGTCGGTGGATTCCATCAGCCTGGATGCCGTCGTGCTGGCAGAGGCAGTGGCGTCGGAGGCAGCAGCGGAGTCAACGTAGGAGGCAACATAGCTCGGGGCCATCAACATCGGAGGGGCAGGCATCGGCCGGAAGGCAGGAGGACCCAGGACGGGAAGTGTCTTCCGTGTGGCAGCGGTTGGGCCAGCAGATAGGTGCGGAGCGGCGGCGGGCGGAAGAGGCGCGGCTCACAATGGTCAGGGCGGAGAACTCCATGCGGAGGACCCTGAGGCGGGCCGTGTGCCTTGAGGCAATCCGCAGGGGGTTGGAGGAGGAGATGCCGTCGTCCCTGCGGACCCTCGGGGCCATGGAACAGAACCGCCTCCGGGACATCGAACAGGAGTTCGATGATGCCCTGGCCCGGAACACCACGGAGTGAGCCGCTGGACTTGCCCACCGCCTTTGTATATAGTTATATAGTTAGTGTTAGGTTTCCTTTATTTTTTTTTTTTATTTGATTGCGATTGGACAATGCGCCACATTTTTGTATATAGTTCAGTTTTTAGTTAGTTGTCATAGTTAGGTTTCATTTGGTTGGGCTCATGGACCCGGGATTATCTTGTAAATAGTTCTTCAATGGATTTTTTTATTTTTTGGATTTTTTTCATCGCCATGGAGCAATGGTTTTTGTTTATCATTTACACTTGGATTACTTTTCTGACTGTGACTTTGGACACCATTTATTTTGATTGTGCTGTGTGTTTTTGATTTTTTTCATGGACATTCATCTTCTTTTGGTTGTTTTGCTTTGTGGTTTTTCTCATTTCATTTCCATTCAAGTTGATTTTAAATACATTTTTATTTTCATCCTTCAATGTGTCGTATCATCTCATTGCTTTCATGCATGTCATGTTGGGTGTTTTAACATTAACTTGCAGCCATTGTGTGTGACAGACATGTGTTCATTTGCATTATTTACATTGGGTGTGTAACATGTAATTGACTTTGATATGTGGGTGGATGTGATAGTTGGTTGGGCCTTTTGGCAGGGGAGGATGGCCATTACGGACATGATTGGGGATTGTTGGGACCCAGGTGCAGGGGGGCATGAATGGGACATGGGCGAGGGCCTGGTGGAGGGTGCCCATGACTGCTGGGGGCTGGGGGTGGTGGGAGACATGTGTGGGGGCCTGCTGGCAGGTGCCCCATGACTGCTGGGGTGTGGGGGTGCTGGGAGACATGTGTGGGGGACTGCTGGCAGGTGCCCCACAGTGCTGGGGGGTGGGGGTGGTGGGGAACATGAGTTGGACATGGGTGGGAGCCTGCTGGCAGGTGCCCCACAGTGCTGGGGGGTGGGGGTGGTGGGGAACATGAGTTGAACATGGGTGGGGGCCTGGTGGAGGGTGCCCCACAGTGCTGGAGGGTGGGGGTGGTGGTGAACATGAGTTGGACATGGGTGGGGGCCTGCTGGCAGGTGCCCCACAGTGCTGGGGGGTGGGGGTGGTGGGGAACATGAGTTGAACATGGGTGGGGGTCTGGTGGAGGGTGCCCCACAGTGCTGGGGGGTGGGGGGTGGGGGGTGGGAGACATGGGTAGGGGCCTGGTGGAGGGTGCCCCACAGTGCTGGGGGGTGGGGGTGGTGGGGAACATGAGTTGGACATGGGTGGGGGCCTGCTGACAGGTGCCCCACAGTGCTGGGGGGTGGGGGGGTGGGAGACATGGGTGGGGGCCTGGTGGAGGGTGCCCCTGTTGGCTGGGGGTGCAGGGGGACATGCATTGGTGGGCAGTAGTGCAAGTTGACATGTGGGTTGGCTGGGGGGCATGGCCATGGTGGATGGGGTGCCTGCAGGACATGTGCAGGGTAGGCCCCTGTGGTGTGAGCCACCTGCAGGGGCCGTGGAGGGTGTAGAGGGAACACCTGGGAGGACCCACACGTGCAATTCACGTGTGGTGCTCCCCGCGCACCCCTGTAATACACGTACCCTGATGGAATCGCGTGTGGAACTTCCCGCGCACCCCTGGAATACACGTACCCTGCTGATGTTGCGTGTGATACTTCCCCCGCACCCTGGAGTACACGTACCCTGATGGAATCGTGTGTGGAACTTCCCACGCACCCCTGATATATACGTACCCCGCTGATGTCACGTGTGAAACTTCCCGCGCACCCCTGAAATACGCGTACCCTGCTGAATCGCGTGTGGAACTTCCCGCGCACCCCTGAAATACGCGTACCCTGCTGAAATCGCGTGTGTAACTTCCCGCGAACCCCTGAAATACGCGTACCCTGCTGAAATCGCTTGTGGAACTTCCCGCGCACCCCTGAAATACGCGTACCCTGCTGAAATCGCGTGTGTAACTTCCCGCGCACCCCTGAAATACACGTACCCTGCTGGAATCGCGTGTGGAACTTCCCGCGCACCCCTGAAATACGCATACCCTGCTCGCACGGGGCCAATCGCGTGTGGAACTTCCCGCGCACCCCTGAAATACGCGTACCCTGCTGGAATCGCGTGTGGAACTTCCCGCGCACCCCTGAAATACGCATACCCTGCTGGAATCGCGTGTGGAACTTCCCGCGCACCCCTGAAATACACGTACCCTGCTGAAATCGCGTGTGTAACTTCCCGCGCACCCCTGAAATACACGTACCCTGCTGTAATCGCGTGTGGAACTTCCCGCACACCCCTGAAATACGCGTACCCTGCTCGCACGGGGCCAATCGCGTGAGGTACTTCCCGCACACCCCAGTGATTAACGTAGCCCGCTTGCCGTGCTGGTACAGGGTTAGCGCAGCCCTTTGCGCTGGATTGGGGATTTTGATGGCTTTTCCCTGCGTGAGAGGCGTTCTTGGGGGCGTAACTGGCGCTGCTGCAGGGTCGCTGCGCCACTGTGCGCCACGGCTGGTTTTGGTGGCTGGAATCCATGAATACGCTGTGCGCGGAAATGGATTTTAGCGCACGCGGCTGGCGCAGGGATTCGCACGCGCACACTGTGCGCCAGCCGTGTGCGCCACTTGTGCGCTGCATTCTATGAATTACCCCCTAGATGTCTTATAATTGAATGATGTGTTGATATAATTTTATATGATGGAAGAAGCTTTTGCAAATAGATCCTGAAATGCAGGCTAATGAATGTCCTTGTAGTCCTGTGTATTTGCGCACTGGACAGGTATCCATATTTTGCAGCACTTTCATTTAGATTTTGTCTTTGCCTTTCACATACTGATTGAGAAACTGGCGTAAAGATTTGAAAGATTTTTTGGGAATGTTACACATTGACATGCATGGCCATTTGTATACTGAACGTTCTGGTTCAGTCGAATGCAGAGGTAATTCTGAGTTTTCTGGGGATAAATGACTGTATTAGCTGTTTTGTTTGAACTTTTTGTACAAACTCTGGTAGAGATGGGTGCTTATTTTGGACACTTTTATTTTCCTTTGCTCTATTTCTGCGTTGCTTTCTACAGACTTGCTTTTTGGTAGGCATTCTTTGGGGTCTGTTAAAAAAAAAGAAGGTATGGGATTGGGCCGTTCTGCAATGTATGTGTTCTGTGTGCATGAGTGTCTGAGTATGATGGAAACGATGTATGTGGTGGTGTTTGATTGTACATTGGGCAGCTACACTTGGTTGGGAAGGCTATTCTTCTATTTGTGTGTTACTAAACCGTGGTTCAGATGAGAGTAGAAAGTGAGAAGCATTAATAGTAAACCTAATGGTATAAAATTAAAACAGTTCTTTGTTTTGTAATACTAACATTCTAGGGGTTGAGTATGTTAATTGTGTTCCAAAAAAATTGGGATTTGTGTGCCATTCTGCCTGCTAATCCCTGTTTAATAAATGGAGATTTGTGGGCAGAATGGTTCAGAAATCTCAGTTTTTTTGGTGCGCAAATTACATGAATGAACCACACAGTGTGTTTGATGAACGTTAAGAATAATAAGGTAGTATTGTACTTACTATTTTTTTGTGGAATGAGAAGGTTTCTTCGGATATGTTGTTTGCAGTTCAGATGCTGCTGATTTTCAGGAGAGTGGCCTTCACTGCAATTGTAAAAGAAAGAAGTTAGTAATTTTGTGTGTTTATAGCACTGATGTTAACTTAGACGTTGATTTTTATGTTTTTGTAGTAGTATTCTTGTTTGATATCTGAACATAGTGTATGCATGCATTTCATTTGACTATGTGCAGCCTTTAAATTTTATTTACAATATGTTAGTTCAACATGCTTTGCAAATGAGTAGAATTTTAAGTGTATGAAATTCACTTGGTTTTTTAAAGCTGTGTTGTAGATAGCAGACAGGTTTGGAAGTGACAGATGATTATAGTAGATGGGAACATTTTCAAAAAGTTCATTTTATAGGCAGACATGCCAACATCGGGAGCCACTGAGAGGGAGATTTCACCACAGGAATCGGGAACATTTATTTTTCCCATAGGATTGCATTGGGATTAGCATTAATTTAGGCGGGAGACAGTAAAAAAGAATGTAATTTTTCAATGAAAAATCGTGAGTCTTTTGCCTAAATCGGGAGGGTTGGCATGTATGTATAGGCTATGCAGGTTTAGTGCCATTACTCTGTTTATATGAATTCATAAGAGTTGTACGTGTACTATGAATAAAATATAAAATACTTTTTTTGGTATGGTTACTTGCTAGTATATCAAGATTTATAGGAGCAGTTTTAGGAGTAGTGGTAGCCAAGTTCTTGTTAATCATTTTCTGTTTCATTTTACATTTTGATAGAGGAGGCAAAGTTTCTGTACTGGAAGTTTGTTTTGTTTTGCTAAATGACTGTATTAGCTGTTTTGTTTGAACTTTTTGTACAAACTCTATTGGAGATGGATGCTTATTTTGGACACTTTTATTTTCATTTGCTCTAGTTCTGCGTTGCTTTCTACAGACTTGCTTATGGTAGGCATTCTTTGGGGTCTGTTGAAAAAAAAAGAAGGTATGGGTTGGGCCGTTCTGCAATGTATGTGTGTGCTGTGTGCATGAGTGTCTGAGTATGATGGGAAAGATGTATGTGGTGGTGTGTGATTGTGCATTGGGCAGCTACACTTAGTTGGGAAGTCTATTCTTCTATTTGTGTGTTACTAAACTGCAGTTCTGATGAGAGTAGAAAGTGAGCTAGTGGTGAGGAGAAGCATTAATAGTAAAACTAATTGTATAAAATGACACCTAATGTGCTAATGCAGCTAATGTGTTGACATTGTACCTGTGATACCATTATACTTGTAACAGCTACTGCCTTATATTGCCTTGCCTCGGGTGCCGCACCCCTGCTTACTGCCATTGTGACATCCCTGCGCTTGTAACTAAATTTGACATACATACATTCATCCAATTAATACAATGCCACTGCATTTGTGACTATCTTGTGCATTTGTGAATGACTATTGCCCTATTCTGCCTCGCCACCATATTGTGCATTTGTGTCTAGCTATTGCCCTATACTGCCTCACCACCATATTACGCATTTGTGTCTAGCTATTGCCATATACTGCCTCCCCACTATTGCTGCACCTCTGCACATGCCACCAACGTGATGCCCCTGTGCCGGTGACTATTGACACACCCTGCACAACCGCCTGAGGTCTACAGCTAATTACCTGCTACCATTTTCTCCTTAGCACATTACTATCCACCTTTAATGTGCGCCTGTTCTATTTCTACCCCACGCTATCTACCGCCTTTGATAACCTGCCTACTTGCACACTGTTACTATGGTCGCCCAGCAAGCATATATTGTCTGCATCTACCATGCTCTGTGCTGCACCCTCCTCCTAATAGCACTGTTAGGACCTATCCTCATCACCTCATCAGGAGTAACACTCTACCCGCAGCCCTGACACTGACCCACCTACACACTCACCTTCTTTCCTGCGTGCCACAACGCCTAACCATCATGTCTACTACACCTCATGTTCCATGCCTCAGTGGCACCTTGTGCCACACACAGCAGCTAAATCATGCCCCAGCTAATGCCACTGCCGCTTACCCCAGCAACCCTTACCTTAACTCACTTTCCCTTTGGCTTGAACACTTTGCAACTAAACCAATCCCTAACCAACCGTGCATTGGTCCCTTGAGGAATCTTAGACTAGGCTCCAGACTACCTCATGCCTCCTACCAACGCACTAATATTAACCAGCGGGCTAACTTGTCCCACCCAGAGCTAATATCACCCACCCACCTTCACCCTCCCACACCCACAGTGGGTGACAATCCTATTGCCAGTAACCAACCTCATACTCCCACAGCACCTCTCAAGGCTGCCTTGATCAACACCAGGTAACTTACAGCACACGGACTTGATGTGGCTGACCTTATCACCACACACGACCTTGATTTCTTAGCTGTCACCGAAACCTGGCTCCATGCAGCCTCAGGCCATCTCCTATCCGTAGCGATCCCTGACCGCAACTCTGGCCAATCCAAAGGAGGTGGTATTGCCTTTATACACAAAAATACCATTAGTCTTCGCCCTTCCTCCGCTCTCCAAAACAACTCCGCCGAATTGCTCACAGTGAAGCTAGCAATCACTCCCAATCAGACTATCACACTCCACCTCATCTACAGACCACCTGAAGATCTCTCCTGCATCCTTGCCGATAACACTAAGTCTAAGACCCAAATCATTATACTTGGCGACTTGAACCTAGGCTACCAAGACCCTCATGATGCCCCCGCACACGACATCAACAACCTGTTACTCAACCTAGGCCTCACACAACATATCAATACACCAACAGATTCCAAGGGCAGGATCCTCGACTGGATTGCTACATTAAACTGTGACACCACCATTCAATCCAACCAACCATGTGCATGGACTGACCACCACCTCATCACCTTCTGTATCCCTAATAAAATGATCCACACCACCACTGAGACCGCACCTGCCACAACCACAAGAAATGAGCGCAACATAATATGCGCCAAATTACTTCCACTTATCCTCCCCGCTCTCAATGATCTTTCCCGCTCATGCTCTGAACCTAACGTCCTGGTAGATACTTACAATCAGACCATGCTGAAAGCCCTTGACCTCATTGCTCCCACTAAACTTCGCAAACCTAAACCTCGAGCCCACCTCAACTCCTGGTTCACGCCACAGCTGAGAACCCTTCACAAAGAAAAAAGGAGCCTCAAATCACGCTGGAAAAGTAACCCAACTGAAACTAACAAAGCTAGCGTTATTCTAGTCACTCCAAAAGAGATGAGTATGACAAGCGCATCGAACAAGCTCAGTCAAACACCAAGGAGTTATTTAGAATCTTAAAGGAACTGGAGTCTTTTGCTTCTCCTCCTGTCACCTGTTCCTAAGACAGTACCCAGTGTACTAACATTCAAAAGGCCCTCCTTGGCAAAATCACCACTCTCCAAAACAAAATCAATGACAGAAAAAACAGCCTGCAGACTAGCGTGCAGCACAAAATCCATCTGACCAGTGCTAGCACTAACCGTGATACTCTAAAACCATTCTCCTTCTCTCCCTTATCCATTACTGAAGTTGAACACATCATTAATAACCTCAAACCGTCCCACTGTCAGGGCGACCTATTGTCATGATGCCCGCTCCCGGGGAGCCGGTTCAAGCCCTGCGTCCCCGAAAGCGGACATCCAGTCCCCAAGGAAGGACCCAGCAACCCCATGTAGGGGCCCTTTGGACAGTGTCCTGGCGCCTATGGTGCCAGGCTCATAAAAGACATCAGTCCTGGCACCATAGGCACCAGGCTCATTATGGGAGTGCTTGGGTGCACTTACCTGATGCAGACCATGCTGCAGGATCCCGGCCTCCTTGAGGCCTGAAAGGAACTACTTTACCTGTGGGACTAATTTACCATCCGGGCGTGGTCGGGGAAGGATACATACCTGATTGGAGAAAGGATACATACCTGGAACTTCTTCCAAGGCTATTTAAACCCCACCCGAACAGCCACACGTGCTTCGCGTTGTTCTGCATCTAGCAGCTGGACGCTCACCGTGTCTGCTCCTGCATCCTGACTTCTGCCACGCCTGCCAGCATCCTGGATCACCTGCAAAGGAAGAGAAGAAAAGAACAGAAGAAGGAAAAGTCCTTACCTGCTAAAGCCGCATCCCGGAGACATCTCGCCGACAATCCTGAAAAGGAAGTCTTTTATTTAAAAGCTCATCGAGTCGATCGCTGCAACGCCGCATTCCACTCACCTTTACAGGTCGCCTCCATGTTCAGCAGCGATCATCCGGATTCGCAGTCATGCCCCAGCGCCTAGGGAGAAAAAGACCAGAACAAAAGGTGAGAGAGAGAAGGGAATAAGGAAAGCTAAATCTCCATGTTAAGACTTACCTGTTGATTCATTCCCTCTTCATTTCGGGTCCGCGCCGCATCCTGGCATTTCCGGACCCCGGCCCCTAAGGGGAAAAAAGATATCAGCGTTAATGAGCGAATGAAAAGACATTACCAAAAAACGCTCATTAAAGACTTACCTGATTTCTACAAGGATTTCACCTCTCATCTCGGGTCGGTGCCTGTTCCCCGGCATTCCGCACCCCAGCCCCTATAGGGAAAAAGACACTAGCATTAGTACATTAATGCATGGACACAAGGGGAACCTCTTATCAAAAAACTTACCTGGAAGCCAAGCAAGTTTGGTTCTCACCAATCTGAAAATCCAGTGAAGTAACTGGATACCAACGCGCCCCTGCATCAGAAGCAGGATGGAGAGCTCGTCCTTCCAGACCCTAAGGTGAGACACTACGGGGAATCAGAGAAGGGTTTTGAGGAGGGTGAAAGGGGAAAGTGGGAGGCCGATTGCATTACCCCGCAGACAGTTAATCCCCTATTTTCTCCTACAGAAGGATACTTCTGCGAGCCAGACAAGCCAGATTTAAGGGGCCCGGTCCAGTCCGTCTTCCGAACCTGCGCATCACCTTAGAAGAGGTCACAGCAGCGCGAACCAGGCCAGCGCCTCCGTGGGAGTCAGGTGAGCGTTACACCTATGTCCTCCCACCATCATTAAGGAAGCCTCGCACGGTCTAGCTCCCTTCATCACCACACTCATAAATTCATCATTCAGTTCTGGGATTGTCCCCGACAACCTGAAGGATGCCTGGGTCATTCCCCTCCTCAAAAAACCCACCTTGGATGCTAACATACCCACTAACTTCAGACCCATTACCACATTCCCCTTCCTCTTAATAATTCTTGATAGCGCAGCATACTTGCAGATCCAAGCCTACCTGGAAACCAATAATCTCCTGAGACTGAGACAATCAGGCTTCCGTCCTCGGTATGGTACGGAAACTGCCCCCCTAGACCTAAAAACTGAGATCGAAGACCTAAAAGACAAGGGCAAGCTTGCCCTCTTACTCCTTTTAGATCTCTCTGCAGCTTTTGATTTAGTAAATCACCAAATCCTCTGCCGTCACCTCAAAACCACTGCCAACTTCTCAGACAAAGCCACGGCCTGGATCACCTCCTTTTTGGAAAATAGATCCATGAGAGTCTTTTGACCTTCTGCCACTGCTGATCCCGCGCCAGTCACCGTCACCTGTGGGGTTCCTCAAGGTTCATGTGTTTCTCCGACACTTTACAATGTGTTCATGAAACCACTCTTTGATATTCTGGACTATCTGGGTGTCACATATACCAATTACGCCGATGACACCCAGATACTCATCCCTATCACAGGTGACCACAAAACTGACACTCTAGCCATCAATTCCATCTATCAAATCATCCAGGTGTGGATGGCGCAGCATGAACTGTGCTTGAACGATGAAAACACAGAGATTCTCATCCAAGGATCTCACCAAAGACTTAGCAAGTTAGACCCGTCCTTCAAATCCTTCACAATTGATGGCAATACCATCAAAGTGGGCAAAGATACTAAAACACTTGGTATCTATCTCAACGCCACCTTATCACTTTCGAGACAAGTTAACACTGTCTCCTCTGCTGCATCATATACATGCAAGCTCATCACGGCTTGTCGTCCATTCATATCACCAGCCAAATGCACGACATTAGCCAGGACCCTGGTCCTGTCTAAGATTAACTATTGTAACGCCCTCTACCTCGGCACTAACCAATGCAACATCAGCAAACTACAGATCATTCAAAATAATGCCATTAGTGCGCCACTAAACATCCCTAGGAACCTCCACATCTCAGACACCAGACAGAGTCTCCATTGGCTAGCAGTTTCCCAAAGAGTTTCTCTCAAAGCACTATCGCTAACACACAAAAGCCTCTCACATCAAGCACTAAGCTACCTGGCTAGTAGATTTTCTCTACACACCTCCTCAAGACCACTTAGAAGTGCACAAAACAACTGCCTCTCCATTCCCTGCTTCAACCTCCAGAGATAAGTCATGGCTGCGAAACTATGGAACTCCCTACCCAATCCACTCAGAGCAGAACCATCCTTCCTGGCCTTCAAGAGAAAAGCCAAAGGCTGGCTGGCAGCCCAAGACCAGCCTGAATACTAGCACCCACTGGCACTCTGCTATGTGCAAACCTGCTAGCTGATCTGCGTGATTGTTAATATGCATAGTACTTGTATATTTTCTAAATTGCTTTTTTATACTAAATTGCATTTATTCCATTCCCTTGTTCTCTTCTTGTATGTACCCTATAACATGCCTGTAACCTAAATTATACACTCGGATGCCCTTGGGCCTGGTGCGCTTTACAAATAAATAAAATACAAATACAAATACAAATACATAATTATAATTCATTGTGGAGGGAACAGTTTAGGACACGTGTCTGGAATTTCTTTGCAATTTGCAATGAAAGAAGGACTTGGGAAGGTCATGGACATGTTTCCAAATTCCCAAGTGATTTTTTCTCGTATTGCACAAAGACAAATGAGATGTTGGCATGTCCTCTTTTCACAATAAAAATATTATCTTTCGTAGGACATAGATTTTTCGCAGAGATGGAGTCCATCTAACATATGCTGGCAATCAGATTTTTCTGAGAAATGTACAAAATGCATTGCAACCTTTTTTGGAATTACAGTCATCTATTTTGCAGTAGATGATGATTTCAAGCTTTTTAAACACACAAAAACACCAGGAAAAGGCTCTTTTCAGAGCCGCCTCTTCCTCCCAGAGAAAAGTGCATTGGTTTTGCTAGGGCAGCACCCTAAAAAGTTATATGTCCTAGGACTGTCCGCGGACTTCCAAAAAATGCACAGGGCCCTGCAGTTTATTTGCCACTCTATTTTTAAAGTGTGAAAGGCGGCTCTGAAAAGAGCCTTTTTTGGGGATTTTTGTTGTTTTATATATTTTTAGGTTTTTTACACACAACACACTAGGAGAGGAAAGGAGGGTTGCACTACTAAAAACCTATGAAATTCAGTAAAAACAATTGTTAAAGGGACATTATGGTTCCAAGTAAAACCGAAAACCCCCTGCAATTCGTAAATTATGGTAAGTTAAGCAACCATAACTCGTGCCACCACCATGCACTGCTAAGACTAACACCGAGGACATCAAAGATTACATCACAAATGTGATGTCATCAATGACATTTGTGATGTCATCTTTGATGTCCTTTGATGTCCTGGGTGTTAGTCTTAGCAGTGCATGGTGGTGGCGCGAGTTATGGTTGTTTAGCTTACCATAACTGGTGAATTTCAGGGGTTTTTCGGTTTTACTTGGAACCATAACGTCCCTTTAACAAAGTTTTCTTACTGAATTTCATAGGTTTTGGTAGCGCAACTTAACCATAACGTCCCTTTAACAAAGTTTTTTTACTGAATTTTAAAGATTTTCTATAGCACAACTTAACCATAATATCCCTGACTTTCTATACATGTAACATAGAACATACTGAACACACAGCTAGTGATTTTGATGTCCGTGGACTGTGTGTATGTCCGCGGACGGATGCGGACAACAGCAACTCTACCCAAAAACTCAGGGGGTATCTTAAATTGTTATATCATGCCATATGAACAGTACACAACTTCAAAAACCAGCACACAAACACATTATATGTAGTAATAAATAAGAAGTGGAACCTATGTATCTAACACATCAACCATCCATTTAAATACCATATGTACTAAAATGGAATATACCAAAAGAAGAAAGATAGGCTTCCAACATAATTACCTCACAGAAACTGCACAACTAGGAGCAACAGCAGATCTACAGGCCAGTAAGAACAGAACTCACCAGAAGCTAGTATGTGTACTTAATTTTTCTTATATATTTCTAAAATGTCTGTATTAGATACAATAAAAGTAATATATTTCTTTCTTCACAGAAATGTCCAGTACTTTGGAGTGGCTTGAGGAAAATTTCCCACATGAGGAAATGTCTGAAGGTAGTGATACTAATGGTAGACACTTCTCTATATAACCAAATTAATAAGCATTACTTCATGTACACTTAACATATATATATTTTTTTAACAGACCATACAAACATTGAAAATAGTACACCAAAAGATACATTAGAAAAGACTCTCCAGCGCATGGAAGAAAAAATGGACATGCTCATGTCAAATTTCAACCATTTGAAAAACTTTGTGGAGGACCACATAAAATAAAAAAAATAAATACCATTGACCCACATGTACCTGTCCCCCCTCTCCATATTCCAGTCAATTATCCCCAAACCCTCTGCACAAAGGAAAACATTTTGATGAGATTTCCATCCCTTCATCTCCTCCTATCCATCCTCTTGAAACCCCCAATTGCCCTGTGTTTGTGTCAGTTTCTGCTCCTCCCTCTCTTTCATAAATTGTATATTTGTATATAATAAAGAAAATATTATGTGTGTTTTAATTCAGTCCTCTGTGTCTTTCTTTTTTTTTGAAAGGCAGTTAGGGTGTCCGTGGACAGCGCGGGTGTCCGGAATGTCTGTAATTAACCAAAATGGGGGTGTCCTAAGGACACTATACATGTCCGTACTGTCCGCAAGCAAAATGGAACCATTCTTAGAACACGCTCGGTGTCCGGGATGTCCGGAATTAACCAAAATGGAGGTGCCCTAAGAACACTATACCTGTCCGTACTGTTCGCAGGCAAGTTGAAACTGTTTTAAGAACTAACACGGTGTCCGGGATGTCCGCATACACACAAAAAAGGGGGTGTTCTAAGGACACTATACCTGTCCGTACTGCCTGAAGAACATCTATGCACATGCGCACCACACCTGTAAATTCTCCGAACATCGTGCCTGTCCGTAACTGTTCGTCTGACTTGTGTCGCACGTTTAATGAGTTTCAGGACCCGAACACTGTCCGTAGAACACTCGCACGCATGCGCAAGACCGTTCCCGTGCATTTGGTGTCTTGCGGACCCTGTTCCCTTCGCGGACATGTTCGCGACGCCATCATGTGACCACACCCACGCTGAGCGTGTGTCCTGAATTGCGGACACTGTCTGGGTCCTCAAACATTTTAAAAGTACCTTTTCAGGCAATCCACAGTATTTTATAGTAAAAATTCACCATAGCACATGTCCCAGACAATGACCCTGACTTTCCACATACTTTTTGGAACTTTTTGAACCTTTTTGGGGTGTTCAATCTGTCCGCAGACAGAGCAGGTGTCCGCAAAGCACGCACCCGCACCCCGATAAAAGGCCACACCCCAGAGCTCTCTCATTGTGTTTCTGGCTATCTGTACTTTGGCTGCCAATCTTCCAGACTTTGCTGAAACCGGATGGCATCATTGGCTCCTCTACTTCCACCTGGTGCTACATCTGACTCAGCACCCCCTCCCAGCCCCTCCACCACCACCACCTCCGCAAGGGCCTGACGAGGATGAGGTAGTGGAAGTCCCTACCACAAGCACTCGCCGCGAGTCTTGGGTGTGGCGGTTATTCACCATTCATGGTAACGCACGCAAGGCGCGTGCGAACAAAGTCACCTGCAACCAGTGCAAAATGGTGCTGAGTCACGGGAGGCTTGGTTCGTACAGCTTTGGTACGACAACTATGAAGTGACATCTAAGGTCGTTACGCGGTGGGGCCATTCGCAAGGTTGTACCTTTTGAGGAGAGTAGTAGGTTGAGTTCCTCTCCTTCATCCTCCGTTTTTGCTCCTCTCACCACAAGAGACACTACTGTGGGAGAGCGCATCCCTCCAGCTGCCTCACAGGCCATTCACAATGCTGATGACTCTTACCTTTCGAGGGTCACAGTTTTGTGTATGTACTGCGACGCAGTACTATGCAGGGGGGAGAGACTTTGAAGTGCTTTTTAGACTACGGTCTCGGAGCATGACAAGACCTGCCCACTACCTAAGTAAGGGCCACCCTACATCTTCCCTCCTTTCCCCTCCTTTCCTAGTGTGTCGTGTGTAAAAAACCAAAAAAAATATAAAACAACAAAACCCCCCCAAAAAAGTCTCTTTTCAGAGCCGCCTTTTACAGTCTAAAAATAGAAGTGACAAATAAATGGAGCAGAACCCTGTGCATTTTTTTTAGAAGTCAGCGGACAGTTCGCGCACATCTAAAATTTTGGGGTGCTGCCCTATCAAAATCATTGCACTTTTCTCTCCGAGGAAGTGGTGGCTCTGAAAAGAGCCTTTTGGTGGTGTTTTTTGTGTTTGAAAAACTTGAAATAGTGAACACCTACTGCAAAATGGATGGCTGTAATTCCACAAAAGGACGCAATGCATTTTGTACATTTCTCAGAAAAATCTGATTACCAGCATAAGTAAGATGGACTCCATCTCTGCTAAAAATGTATGTGCTACGAAACATAATATTTTCATTGTGAAAACAGGACATGCCAAAATCTCCTAGAAAGGCAAAAACAGCCTTATTAACATTCCTCCTTGCTTTCTCCATTTGTGGACCAAATGAAGAAGAACGCAGCCACATTTGTCTTTGCGAAATATGAGAAAATATTACTTGGGAATTTGAAAACATGTCCATGACCTTCCCAAGTCCTTCTTTCATAGCAAATTGCAAAGAAATTCCTGACACATGTCCAAAACTGTTCCCTCCACAATGAATTATAATTATGTCTAGAGGAAGCTCTGTCTGCAAACTAGCACAGAGAGGTACCAAATCCAGCCACTTCATTCCACGCACTCCATGCCAGTGCACTTCCACATGAGGGAATCCAAGATCTGCAGCTACTCCACAGCGTTGTGTATGCACCTCCAACCAATCTATTCATGAGTCTCCCAACATCCAGACAGTCTGTTTTCTGAAACACACAGCCATAGCTAACTGTTCTTCTCTCAGGAAAAAGACTTTCTGACAAACTCTCTCCTTACACAACACACCCACTAAACTTTACTGACCAAACAATTGCTCTGCTCATTCTCATTTACATGCCTCTCCACCCCAAAATCCCTGTATGTAATACCCGCTGTCCGTGGACTACCGCCATATCCGCGGACATATTGTAACTTGGACAGCCCGTCTACCATTTCCACTTCACTCTCTGTGCCATTCCTTCATTGGATACAGCTAACCAGTCACACAGCCATCCACCAATCACATCCAAGACCTCTACATCTAACTCCATCATCAGAGTTCAGCACTTCAAATGTACTGTAGATCACTCTGAGTACAAGTCTCATATCATCGGAAAGCACCTACTACAAAAACTACTGTACAAGTCTTCAACATTTCTACTTGCAGCTGCATGCATATCCACATGCATGAATACAAACTACAGGTATGCATATTTTCTGCACAGTACAAGTACAACTCTTATAAATGAATATAAACAGAGTAACTGCCACTTAACCTGTATAGCCTATAAAATGAACTTTTTGTCATTTTTTCCATCTGCTAAAATCAACTATCACTTCCAAACCTATCTGCCATCTAATTATTTTTTTTTACACACACACACCTATCTAAAAAATTATAATATTAGAAGATGGGAGAAATAACAGTATAATTGTGGAAAAACACTTAGTATTGTATCATAAAATTACACACAGCCAGTAAAATGTCATGCTATATTCATACACTCACACACATAGAGACTTTCATTGAAATGCTCCCACCTGCAATAACACCACTACCTGTAAATCGCATCCTTTTACTATTACCCACAGCTTCACAAATACATATATTCCATGCTTTTTTATACAGTTTCTGCCATTTACCTAATAAGAATTTCAAAATAAATATAACATTATTTCTTCTTTCTCCTAACATTCTATAACACAGCTTTAAAAATCCAAGTGCATTTCATACACTTAATATTCTACTCATTTACAAAGCATTTTGAACTAACAATATAAATAAAATATAAAGGCTGCACATAGTCAAATGAAACTGTATGCATACACTATGTTCAGAAATCAAAGAAGAATACTACTACAAAGACATAAAAATGAATCTCTCAATTAACATCACTGCTATAAACACACAAAATGACTGACTTCTTTATTTTGCAATTGCAGTGCAGACCACTCTCCAGGAAAACAGCAACATCTGAACTATAAACTCCAACTACAAAGAAACCTGCTCATTCCACAAAAAAAGAGTACGTTTCTCTGCCTAGTCTTTAAATCTCTCCACAATCTTGCTCCCCGTATCTTTCCTCTCTCCTCTCTTTCTACACTCCCTCCCACTCCTTTCACTCTGCTGACCACTTTCTTCTCACTGTTCCTCCTTCCCCTTGAGCCACATCCCGTTTCCGCTCCTTCCATCTCCTAGCTCCCTTGCAATGGAACTCCTTACCCCTCTCACTCTGCTCTATTTCTACCTTTTCCTCATTCTACACTTTCCTCAAATCTCTCCTTCTCCATTCTCCAACATGAAACCTCTCCCACCTTCTTTCCCCCTCCCCCTTGCCTTATCTCCTTAATCATCTCCCTCCCTTCCTCGCCCCCCATTTTCACCTTTAACCCCATCCATTTCCCTCCTCCTCCTTTTCCCCACCCTTCCCTTTCTCTCACTTCTACTGTACTACTCTCCTTCTCCCCTTCAGTTTAATTGGGCTACTTACTGTTTTCTTGGTCTGATTCTCAATTTTAAATTGCTTCCATTGTTACTGTTATATTGTTAATTGTTATATGTATCATCTTGTTATTAAAATATGTTACTCTAACACACTGTGCAGGTGATTCATGTAATTTGTTCCCCAAAAAAAACAAAGATTTGTGTACTATTCTACCCACAAATCACTATTTATTAAACAGGGATTAGCACACAGAATGGCACACAAAATCCTGTTTTCCAGAGCACAAATAACATAACTCAGCCCCTAGAATATTAGTATTACAAAACAAAGAATTGTTTTAATTTTATACCATTTGATTTACTATTAGTGCTTATCCTCACCACTAGCTCACTTTCTACTGTCATCTGAACCGCAGTATAGTAACACACAGGTAGAAGAATAGCCTTCCCAACTAATTGTAGCTGCCGAATGCACAATTACACACCACCAGATACATCTTTACCATCATACTCAAATCCTCATGCATACAGCACACATACATTGCACAACAGCCCAACCCATACCTTCTATTTTTTTATTTCAACAGACCCCACAGAATACCTACCAGAAAGCAAGTCCGTAGAAAGCAACGCAGAAATAGAGCAAATGAAAATAAAAATGTCCAAAATAAGCATCCATCTCTAGCAGAGTTTGTACAAAAAGTTCAAACAAAACATCTAATGCAGTCATTTAGCAAAACTAAACAATCTTCCAGTACAGAAAGTTTGCCTCCTCTATCAAAATGTAAAAGAAAACTGAAAATGATTAACAGAAATGCAGCTACCACTACTGCTAAAACTGCTACTATAAATCTTGATATAGTAGGAAGTAACCATACCAAAAAAGTATATTAGCAAAAATGTTCCGCCACAGAGTCCTACAGAATCTTATAAAAACAAGAGACAAATCATATACAACCATTAAAAACTACTGTAGAAAATTAATCTTAGAAGCTTTGATAGACAGTGCAATCCTTCTCAAAAGAAAGTTATTTATTTTAGTGTTAAACAGAATGAAACCACTAACAAAACTAACTACTAAATTACAAAAAAGGCTTGTCAACAAAAATAACTTCTTAAATATCTGTGGAGGTGAATGGAGTCACACCACAAGCACAGAACCATATTTCGATGAAGAAGCATACAAACAAAATCAAACAAACACAATTGCCATCCAGAGCAGTGCACGAGGTTATGAAAAACTTAATAATACCATAATGGAACAAGAAATACTGCTTACAAAAATATCCCCAGAAAACTCAGAATCAATTCTCCATTGGACTGAACCAAAACGTCCAGTATACAAATGGTCATGCACGTCAATGTGTAACATTGCCAAAAATATTTCAAATCTTTACGCCAGTTCCTCAATCAATATGTGAAAGGCAGAGATAATATCAAAATAAAACTGCTGCAAAATATGGATACCTGTCCAGTGCGCAAATACACAGAACTGCAAGGGCATTCATTGGCCTGCATTTCAGGACCTATTTGCAAAAGCAGCGTCCATCATATCAAAATGATATCAACACATCATTGAACTATAAGAAATCTAGTCTATAAACTGTACTATGCTAAAAGTCCTGCTTTAGCACTATCCAATTTAAATAACAATCTTCTACATGGTACAGCCAGAGACCTACTCGAAGAAATCAACCATATCCAGAGTAAATATTTTGTAAGTGAAAACCACTTACAAAATGCAATAGCTTTACAACAGACTAGCAACAATTCTGCACATGGCAACCTTGTACTACACACATACATAAAAGAAATACTAACATTCAAAAGTACATCTGATGAAATACCAAACCATGTGTGTGTGTGTGTTGCCGCACAACTTTTTATAAAAGTAACACAAAAACTATAGACATAACATACAAAATAGAAGACAATGAAGATTCCAAATGGTTTGAATTAGCTCTTTACCCTATAGCAGAAAACAAATACAAAATAACTGACCCCTTAACAGTTTGCAGTTACTGCACTACAAAACTTGACAACAATCAAACTCCTTCACGTGCAATCACAAATAATTTGGAATTATTCCCTCTTCCAAAACCCTTGCAACAACTCAATTTATATGAGGGCATCATAATTCAAACAGTGCACCCATTTCAAGCAATAATACGCCTTCAACCAAAAACAGCAAAATTACCTCCCTCTGAATTGGTGAAAGGCATTTGCGGCAAAGTTGTATATTTACCATTAGATCTAAAAGAAAATGTGCACACTCTGGGAGTGCAATGTCCAATAGAACAATCTTTAATTGTCTTAGTAAATGGTGTACCTACAAAAGACAAAAAAAAATTGCCAACAACTGGTAGACTTACATACAGTTAGACAAGCCTTGCAATATCTAAAATACAATAATGAATACTACAAAGAAATAAATATTGAAGAAAACGTAAGGGAAACAACTGAAATAATTCAAGAATCACCAGAAACTGGTCAATTTGAACTTTTAGATCCTGCTACAGTATCCAATACTTTAGACCATTATACAATTCATCCATTACACTCTAATGACACCATAGAAGATGCACTAGAAACGTACCGAATGCGACAAACAAAAGGATCACCAATCAGCATATGAGAAAAAAGTATAGAAGCACATGCTTTTCCTCTACTCTTTCCTACTGGCAAAGGAGGAAGGTACGATGATAGACCCACTCAGACAACAGCATCAGAATACCGCTCATTACGAATGTATTCTGAAGATCCCAGATTAAGACAAAATGTGGAATACATATTCCACCTACTCTTTGAAAGTGAACTAGCAACCCTATGTTACAGAGTTGCACATACATTAAAATCAGGAACCCACTTTCAAAATATGTCAGCTACACAATTACTACAATAAGTGCAAGAAAAAGATTAATTTATACAATCAAGCATTACAAATCTGTTAGCAAACATGTGTGGTACCAAAGAGTACTGGTTCCGACATCACGGAGGTGTACCTTGTATGATAAGAAACCTTGGCCCACCCACTTGGTTTGTTACATTAAGTTGTGCAGAATATGCATTGGAAGATCTACATGATTTCCTACGCATATCAAACAAAAACAAAACAAACATAGATATACTAACACCTGGAGAACTTTGCTCTCTAGATCTTGTTAATGTTTCAAGATATTTCCATCATCGCTTCATTGCTATGCTACACTTTATTTGCAATAAAACTGTTCCTCCACTCGGAGAAATGCAACACTTCTTTTGGAGAAAAGAATACCAAGCCAGAGGATCACCAACTATCCACATGCCTTTATGGATTAAAGATGTTCCTAAATTTGGTCAAGACAGATGTTACAGTTTATCAAAAAATATGTCACTTGTGAAATTCTATCAGAAGCAACAAATAGTGATCTTCATGCACAAATTGTACAATTTCAAAGACACAAATGTGGCAAATATTGTCGTTGCAAATACAAAAACAAAGGGAAACACTACACCAAATGCTGTTTTGGTTTCCCTAGACCGGTTACAGAAACAGGTGAAGTGAACAACTTCATGTCTTCAGTTAGACATAGGGCCTCATCACGACTTGGGCGGTAAATGCGGCGGATTATCCGCCGACCTAAATATCGCTAACGCCAAGGCACCCGGCGGATAATCCGCCAGATCACAAGTTATCGTGCACGCGCCCCGGTGCAAGGCGTTAGCGCAATTAGCGCAAACCCTTAAAGCCGGCGCACTGTGCGCTACCGCCACTTCGCGCTCATAGCGCATGGGAAACGCGTCACCGCCGGAACGGGAAATAAAGTGGCAGCCATCTTGGAAATCACAATCCGTTGGATATCAGAGCCACTCGAAGCCATCCACGCAATCTGAAGCCTAATAATGAGTCAGGAGCGCACTAGGGGCAAGTCTGCACTGGACAGGGTCCGAAAACCCAAGTTCCGTGACCAGGAGCTTGAGGTGCTTGTGGATGACGTACCACCATGAGCTGCAGCAGCGCAAAACCAGCGCCCAGCGCCGAGGCCAAATATGGCGATCTGTCGCAGAAAGGGTTAGTGCAGTGGGGCGCGTACCCCGGGATGGGGAGGACTGCCGCAAGCGGCTGAATGACCTGCACGTGCGAGTGCGAGGCATCCTGTCCCAGCACAGGAGTGCAAGCAGGGCACAGGAGGAAGGCCACCCCCCCACCCCGACCTCACACCATGGGAGGAGAAAATGACGGGTGTCATCGACGTTGGAACCATTGAGGGCATTGGTGAAGCGGAGGCAGGGACTGGCATCAATCCAACGGCAGGTGAGTCCCATCCTCTAATACATGCATCTGAATGAGAGTGAAGACATGTGTCTGAGGCTCTGCATACACCCGTAAGTGAGGGCCACATCCCTAGAACGGTAGTGCTGCCTAGACGACCCTGTACGTGCAGTGCATGAATGACCGGGGCAGGGGATAGACACCCATAGCCATAGGACAGCTACGTAGAGTGGTACTGTTCATCAACACAACCACAACAGCCTGAGTGCAGTCCACCACAACCACGCGTTCCCATGCAGTGTACCTCCATGCACATCCACAACAAGCACCACATGGTAACTGAACAGAATGCAAGTTGAATGCGTCATTTTTGCTGACTTCATTCACACTTGTTGGCATGACCTGCATCACACAAATGTAAGTAGCATTGTACTCAAACCACCCCCTATGTACCCCACACGCACACGTCGATCCCAACAGCCCGGTGATGATGGCGATGAGGCCACACAGACAATGCGCCCACAACACCGTGCCTCCACCAGCACCAGCACCCCCAAAAAAGGCCACACCCATGGGAGACAACACCGGGGAACACCCACCTCACCCCGACGCAGCCCCGCCAGACAGCAGCAGCAGCCACATGGCCACAGGGAGGCGACCGTCAGCTCACTAGGACCCAACATCCACAGCCCTGATGCCGAAGGAGAGAGGCCGGAATGGGAGCCCAACGTGGGAGCAACACCTCGACGTGTGCATCATGCCACCGCACAACACTCCCACAGCAGTAGTGATGGGGAAGGGGTGTCAACACCCCATGGAGGCCCAAGCCCAGGCAGACAGCAGGCAGGGAGGCCCCATGTGCCTGTGCATGGCTGCAGCACATCAAAGCCCGATGTGGACACTCCGTCCTATGGGAGCCCAGAGGGACATCGATCAGAGCCAGGCAGCCCAGTCCAGCCTGGTGGCATGTCACCATGCAGCCCCCCCCGGCAGTGGCCAATTCGCGGTCCACCACCTGATGCACCAGTAGAGGCCTTTGTCACAGGGGCAGCAGTCATGGGCCAACTGGATGTCATTGAGGCAAAACAGGCCAAGGTGGAAGCAATGGCAAAGGTCCAGAGCCGGCACATTAAGGCCATGAGCACTTCCATCAGGCATGGGTGCCGGTACATTGCGCAGGACAATGCCCGCACACGACAAGTTGTGCAACAATGCACCGCTGCCCTGACAGGCTTTGGGCAATGAGTCCGCGAATTCACGGAGGCAGTGTCTGCACTTGCAGAACAGCAACGCGAGGCCAATAACCTCATGCGCCAGAACATGATGGGCAGCGCTTCCATACCCTCAACTTCCACCACACCCACAGAGGGTTCACTAGACCCATCTCCAAGGCGCCACCTGAGGGCACGCACACCGGAGGGTCCTGGGAGAGGGAAGCACCCGCGCCCATCCGAGTGGTGTATGGCATCATTGTTGTTGGCCTGATGAGGCAACTGTACAGTTTGGGGTTGTGCACTGGGGGGAGGGGGGATTGTTGGGTGTTCACTGGGGGAGGGGAGATTGTTGGGTGTTCACTGGGGGGAGGGGCGATTGTTGGACGGAAAATAAATCACGTTAAAAAAATCACAATGCATGGACAGTGGTGATTGTTACAAATGCAATTTAATGTTGAAGTGACATATGTACAATTTACCTATTACCCATTTCTAAAAGAATCCATCAATCAATCCCTGTCTGGCCAACCTCCCTTCCCTCAGCCCAACCTTTTGTGCATGTGCAACACCTTCTGGCACTTCATCGCCCTCACCACCATCCTCAGGTGGCTGCACATGAGCATCTGAGGGCAGTGGCACATTTCTGCGACAACAGATGTTGTGCAGCATGGCACATGTCAGTACAATTTTTAAAACTTTTTCTGGTGCATACATCATTGCACCTCCCGTGCGGTCGAGGCAATGGAAGCGTGCCTTCAGCAGGCCAAATGCCCTCTCAACGCAGATCCGTGTACGGGCATGGCAAATGTTGTATGCCCGCTCCGCCGCCGTGTGTGGGTGATGCACAGGGGTCATGAGCTACGTGTACTGGGGATATCCCGAATCACCTGCATGGGAGAGAAAGCCGGTATGGGGACAAGGTAAGTCCAGTGGGTGTACAGAGCCCTGTCATCAGTGTGATTTTGCCATATTTGTAATTTGGCCTATAACATTGTGGAGTGTGCTGTCCTACGGCCACGATCGAATCAATGGGGTACTCTCCACTTGGTACACCTATGTTTCTGTATGTAACAGTACTCATACACTTGTTGCAGGAAGAGGGGGCCCTTCCATCTACTTCTGCTTGACAGAAGTGGCTGCCTCATGTGTCATTGCAAATCCCTTTGGCTACAGTTGCATTTGCTGCTCTTCACTATTCTGTACTGTTATCCATACATTTCCATGGCCATTTTGGGGACAGTGTTTGTGGGATGTGCATTGTCATTACTCGGCCTACTTATGTGTGGAGCATTCGTGGATTTGCCAGCTCATGGATTGGATTTTCATTACTGTCGGATGGCCAGGGTGGGATATCTGTACTGTGTCAGTGTTGGGAGCCATGGTGCTACTCACGCAGGAGGCCTTGTTGTGGTGGGACTTCCATATGTCACTGTGCTACCACATGTCTGACATCCTGCATGGGTGTGTTCTGCTGTGTTGGACATGTACAAGGTTCATCGTGCAAGGTGCTTGAATGTGTATGCTGCTGTGATGCTGCTGACTATTGGGAATGATGGATTCTGTGACAGGCTTCATCAGTTGTGGATTGACATGCTTTGTGGTATACATTTGTACTCACCCAGTAGCCATGTGTTTTAGCCTCGGTGCCTTTCCATGTACGCTGGCACGGTACTGTTGCGTAGGACCATGGAGTCGTGGGTGGATCCTGGGTAGCGGGCACAGCAGTGGCTGAAGGTGAGGTCAGGGCCACATGTCATCTGCATGTTGAGGGAATGGTACTGTTTATGGTTCCTGTTTATGGTTCCTGTAGGCAGCCTCATGTGCCTGGGGTGGTACAAGTGCCACATGTGTGCAGTCCAGGGCTGCTATTACATTCAGGACTTGGGCAATGGCATAGAATTGACCCTGGAGCTGGTGCACCTGTGCCTGTGTGGCTGGCAATGCAATGCAATGTGTTCGTTCACATGATTCAACAGTGCATCAAGCACCTCTCCCAGCATGGCACTGAATGTGGACTGCGCCATTCCATGCATCATGGCAACGGTATGTTGGTAGCTGCCAGTCCCAAGAAATTGAAGCACAGACACGAGCTTCACTAGGGGAGGTACTGCCATGCTGGTGGCTATGCGGCTGCATATGTAACCATGGATTGTGTCCAGCAACTGGGTGATGGTTGCCCTGTCCAGCGGATATTCTGTCACCAACTGACCATCAGTTAGGACCCAGGGTGTTGGCCTGCCCCTGGGGATGGCTGGTCGCCTTGCTGGTGCTGCTCTCCTCCTCCTTCTCCTCATCCCTACTGCCCCCTGCACTCCCAGGGCCCTGGCCTGGTTGACTGGCCTCTGTAGCTCCAGGCGCAGCAGGTAGAAGTCGACATCAAGGCTCCCGGCTCCAAATGGCAGAATGGTGTTGGGGTGGGTGTGTTATGCATGGGTGGGTCCTTTGTAGGCCTCTTGTTTACATTGCCTTCACCTGGGCCCTCATTGCTGTCTCCTCCCTGCTCCTGCTGGTGTAATGGGGTTGGGGAGCGTGTGTTGTGCATGGGTGGGTCCTTTGTAGGTCTCTGATTTGCATTGCCTCCACCTGGGCCCTCATTGCTGTCTCCTTACTGCTCCTGCTGGTGTAATGGGGTTGGGGAGGGTGTGTTGTGAATGGGTGGGTCCTTTGTAGGCCTCTGATTTGCATTGCCTCCACCTGGGCCCTCACTGCTGTGGCCTGTTTTCTGTTACCTCCTTTTTGCTGGAGGTTTTTTCGGCTGATTATCCGCTGCTTTTCTGGCGCTAATAGCTCTTACGCCGGACTCGTGATTGATGATGTTTTAGCGCTAAGGGTTCCTGGCGCTGTTATGGCCGGCGCTTGTACAGTCGGCTGTCCTTGCGCCGCCTGTTATTGCTCCAGCGGTGTTTGGAGTCGTGATCCGACAGACCCTTATAATCGGCGATAAGAGCGTTACTGCCGATTTTAAGGGTTACCGCCCAAGTCGTGATGAGGCCCATAGTGTTAAAGGTAAATCACCTAAAAATACATATTTCATAAAAAGAACAGAAGAAGCAAAATATATCAATGATTACAATGCAATCATTGCCCTATTGTGGAATGCAAACATAGATGTGCAGTACATTGCAGACAATTCCACTGCAGTTGCACGATATGTTACAGCCTACTTAACCAAAGCAGAAAAAACAGAGCTTCACGACCTCTGGAATGACCTGTCATCAGACAAAACACTGTCTCAGAAATTGTACAGCTTGGGCATAAAAATGCTCTCCCATATAATATGTGGCAGCTATGAAGCCGCAGATCATTCAACCAGTACTGCTTTGTATGGAAAATATGAAAATATAGTATGGCTAAGTCTTGGTCTTGCTAAATCTAGAAAAAGAGTTCTCAAATCATACAATGACATATAAACAATAGCCAAAAATGATCCCAACAGCCAAGACATTTTGAAAAACTATTTACTAGACACATACTACCCAAACAGAAGTACCACTTGTCTATACCATATAGCCCAAAACTTCACATACAAAAATAATATAAAACCCCTTGAAAAAAAAAGGTAGATACAGAGTAACAAATTGTGAAGGCAGCTTAGTAAAACTTACCGAACCAAGTTTAATTAATCATATCAAATTGTCATTAAAAACTCCTCAACATAAAGAACTATATTACATGTCCCTGTTACAACTCTTTCAACCATGGAGAAAAGAAGAAGAAATAGTAGATAACTATGACTCCTATGAAGACGCTTTCAAAGCAAATGAAAGCACTATCAATGATGTAAACTTTACACAGTACAAAACAATGTTGCACAATAAACAGCAACACGAAGAAGAACTCGAAGCCCAACTAGATAAGGACACTCCTGGCAGTAGTTAACCTGCTATAACAGGAAGCCAATAACCACTGGGACAGCCACTAATAGCAAATGAGCCAGAATTAGCTATGACAGAAGTAGAAAACACCATGTGTCAGTATGAAGATACAGAAGACTTAAGTACACTACAATCAAACCTAAACAATGAGCAGCGTAGCATTTTTCAAGAAGTAACAAAAGAAATTGCACATGGTGTACAACATGAAAGCAAAGAATGTACCTGCAAAAACTACAAACCTATACTATTGTACGTCAGTGGTGAAGTTGGTTCAGGCAAAACATTCTTAATCAAAATCATCAGCAAGTTCCTTCAACTATTGGCAAACAACAAACTGTCAGCTGTTGTAACTGCCCCCACAGGTTTAACTGCCTACAACATAGTCTGTGTCACTTTACATCAATTACTACTCCTGCCAGTAGAACACCACAATAAATTAGAATATTACAAACTTTTTACAGAAGCTGCAATGGAACTACGCAGAGTGTTAAAACAAATGAAAATGCTACTAATAGATGAAGTGAGCATGGTCTCCAACCTAATGTTGGCTTTGATTCACCTCAGATTACAAGAAGTACTGGAAACAAACTACGAAGAGCTCTTTGGAGGAAAACACATTATTGTTTTCAGAGATCTTCTTCAATTGACACCAGTGAAAGGAGAACCAATTTTTAAAACCTTAGGACAGAAACTCTGCCGGAAAACTGTAGGCAGCATAGGAAATGTCAACCGTTGGCAACATTTCCAATACAGAGAATTAACAGAAAACATGCGACAGTCTGCTGACCTCACCTACGCCAACATTTTAAAAAGTATTAGAGTTGGTGTACTCAAGGAGCACAAGCAATATTAAAAACCTGGCACATCCATGCACTTCATGGCCATAACTCATGTGCTACTGATGTTATGGAACAATTAGCGCTCAAAATGTCAATTGTATGTCCTTAATGCCAACTCTTGCAAGCTGTTCCAAATTCAATGAAACAATGTTGAAAAAAGAAATGCAACCAATAATTGAAATTTCCACAACAGACAAACTGGACGTAATTTGGTATGACACCAGCCATGGGTCAACAAGCCACAACAAGACTAAATACCTTAGAAAATTCTATTTCGAACAGTAATGCTTAAACGTAAACTTGACGTGGAGCAAGGACTAGTCAATGGAGCACTGGGTACAGTTGTTGACTTTCAAACATACCCACGTGACAACAACATTCAGTTTGCCAATATTCTCTTTGACAAACTTTCAGAAGTAAAAAGGATAGGGCATTCAACAGCTCGATTCCTTCTCTTCAAAGACATGTATGTACGCAGAGAACAATTTTCTCTAACTCTAGCATACGCAGTCATCATTCATAAATCACAAGGTCTTACCCTAGACAAAGCATTGATATATATTGGTAACACAGTCTTTAAAGAAGGCATGAGCTATGTAGCACTATCACGCTTACGTACACTTGACGGTCTATGTATAATCAACTTTGATGCAAGTAAAGTAAACACTGATATTCCTTGCATTTTCAAATACAATAGACTACATTCACTATACACCCTCCATCTAAAAACATATCCTGTTCCACAAAAAAGAAAACGTTGTAAAAGAAAAATTATTCAAACAGAAATGCAACAGGATCTCACTGCAAATCCTCCAAAGAGACAAAAAGAAGCTAATACTTCATCAATTACCACATCCAAAGAAGAACCTATTACTCAAAGTAACTCAGGTACTTCTTCAAAGAAGCAACAAACACTCTGAAAAAATTACTTGGACACAGACCTATCTGATCCATTCAAATTTTCAAATATAACTGGTGTAAGTTGCTACGCAAATGTAGCAATGAATATTCTATTTCAATTACCACCAATTGTTGACAACATTTACTTACACAGTACAGACCAATTGTGTTTGCAAATGTTAGTACTTCATAGAAACGCAACAAACAATCCTGGCAACACGTATAGTGTTCATGGAATAAGACAAGAATTGGACTACTATGCTGGAATGGTGAAATTCACTATAAACTCACAAGAAGATCCACAAGAATTACTAATGTACTTACTACAAGTACTTGAAAAGAAAAACATACCTATAAATACAATCTTTCAGATTTCATACATGTGGAAACATACATGCACTCTATGCAACAGTGTGACACAGGAACACATCCTTAATGAGCGCTTTGTGTATGTATCCATACCTAATTGTGAATCCGTTCCATTTCAGCAACTTGTACAAAATGCAAACCATGGTAGATTATGTACTACCTGCAATTCAGATAATCGCTCCACCTTACTAATAAAAACACCTAGTAAATACATAATACTAATGCCTCTAAATTACAATGAAGATGGATTCACACATGGTAAAGTATCACTTGGTAAGAAAACCTTCACAACAATAGGTATAATCTACCACGCAGGAGCCACAACCAATGCAGGTCACTACACTGCATATATTAAAAAGAAATGTAGATGGTTCAAATGTAATAATAGTACTGTTATTCTAAAGCAGAGATTACCAACACATTTTACAAATGCTTACTAAATCTTCTTAAAAACTAAATTTAATAACTAATCTGTACTTAAACATTAACAAAACTTTGATTAAAAAACTATAAACTGTTTCAATACACCGACAGGTATCTAACTGCCCCAAGATTCTACTACAACCAAACAGATAAATGAATGCCACTAAATTATAACAAGAAATAAACAGTTAGAAAATGCCAACTGGTATCTAACGGCCCCAATATTTTGCAAAAACCAAACAGATAAATCAATACAACTAAATTATGACAAAAAATGGACAGTTAGAATCCGCCAAAAAGTATCTAAGAGCTCCAAAAATGTGCAACAAGCCAACAGATAGAACATTAGCCAAAAACAACAAGTGAACACTAAAAACAAACAAACAAATAGACTGTAGCATAACAAAAAAAGGGTTTTTTATCTACCACGCAGGAGCCACAACCAATGCAGTTCACTACACCTCATATATTAAATAGAAATGTGGATGTTTCGGATGTAATGATAGTAACATTACTCTAAAGCAGAGATTACCAACAAATCTTACAAACACTTTTTTAATCTTCTTAAAACCAAAATTTAATAACTAATCTGTACTTAAACATTAACAAAGCTTCAATTAAAAAACTATAAACTGTTAGAATACGCCAACAGGTATCTAACTGCCCCAAGATTGTATAACAACCAAATAGATAAATAAATACCACTAAATTATAACAAGAAATAAACAGTTAGATTACGCCAACAGGTATGTAACTGCTCCAAAAATCTACAACAAGCCAACAGATAGAACATTAGCCAAAAGCAACACGTGAAGACTGACAAAAAAAATAGACTGTAGCATAACAAAAAAAGGTGTTTTTTAACCTGACATGGATTTTTTTTTCCCACAGACCCAATGATTTGAAAAACAAACACAGAAACTGAGCAAATAGCACAGTACACTGGTTTGTGATCTACTAAATATGATGGTCAAAATTAATAAACAATGTCTATTATTCAATGTCATAAATCCTTACAAACTACCAATACTAACATGATCTTTTCTTTTATCACAGAAATTGACAAAGAATATATGTACTCCAGTTACCAAACCAAACAGTAAGTATATCACAATAAGTACAACTCATAAATACTGCTCCATAACACAACCATTGAAGCAAACAGTGTATATAACTTCGGTCTTGGGTTCATGGCCACAACCACCGCAGCATATCACACCCATGCTAGTTTATAACTTTGGTACTTATAACTTTGGTCTTGGGTAGGCCCTGGCCACAACCACCGCAACATATCACACCCATGGTAGCTTATAACTTTGGTACTTATAACTTCGGTCTTGGGTAGGCCCTGGCCACAATCACCGCAACACATCACACTCATGCTAGCTTAAAACTTCGGTACTTATAACTTTGGTCTTGAACTTCGGTCTTGGGTGCATGACCTTCGGCCATGCACCCAAGACTCTATGGCCTGACCACAACCACCACATGCACCCAAGACTCTAGGCCCTGGCCACAACAACCACAGCATATCACACCCATAGATCACACCCATAGAATCAAACATTTTAACTATCTCATATGGGCAATTTTTATGTCCACGGACACAGTGTGTGTTCTTAGAACAGTTTCAACTTGCCTGCAAACAGTATGGACAGGTATAGTGTCCTTAGGACACCTCCATTTTCGTTTAATTACGGACATCCTGGACACCATGTGTGTTCTTAGAACAGTTTTAAAATGCCTGCAAACAGTACAGACAGGTATAGTAGCCTTAGGACACCTCCATTTTTGTTTAATCACAGACTATAACTTTGGTACTTATAACTTTGGTCTTGAACTTTGGTCTTGAGAGCACCCAACTCCCTAGGCCCTGACCACAACCACCACATGCACCCAATACTCTAGGCCCTGACCACAACCACCACATGCACCCAAGACTCTAGGACTTGCCACAACCACCGCAGCATATCACACCCATAGTTCCCACCCATATTTGAATCTATGGGTGTGATCTATGGGTGTGATATGCTGCGGTGGTTGTGGCCAGGGCCTAGAGTCTTGGGTGCATGGCCTACGGCCTACGGCCTTCAGCCATGCACCCAAGACTCTAGGCCCTGGCCGCAACCACCGCAGCATATCACACCCATAGATCACATCCATAGAATCAAACATTTTAACTATGTCATATGGGCAATTCTTATGTCCGCGGACACCATGTGTGTTCTTAGAACAGTTTCAACATGCCTGCAAACAGTACGGACAGGTATAGTGTCCTTAGGCCACCTCCATTTTCGTTTAATTACGGACATCCCGGGCACCGTGTGTGTTCTTAGAACAGTTTCAACATGCCTGCGAACAGTACGGACAGGTATAGTGTCCTTACGACACCTCCATTTTTGTTTAATTAGGGACATCCCGGACACTGTGTCTGTTCTTAGAACAGTTTCAACTTGTCTGCGAACAGTACAGACAGGTATAGTGTCCTTAGGACACCCCCATTTGGGTCGTTTGCGGACATCGAGAACAGCGCGGCTGTCCGCAGACACAATAAACACAACAGGGGTGCCTGCCACCTAAATAGATACAATATTTGACCCATCTCTTACTTCCCCACCCTCCCCAAACAGTCTTACATGCCAACACACTTGCCAAAATTGTGTTTCTCCACCATTTGTCACTGCGCTGTCAGCAGATACAAGATGGCGGGCGTTCCCAAAAATCTGACGCACTCCGCGCTCTTCACCATCCAATCAGCGGACACGTTGCATGTCCGTGGACATGATGCAAGCTGATTAGCCGATTAGCCAATCACGCGGTAGTGGCTGTGTAGTTATGGTTAAGTTGCTAAACCCATAGGAAGAGCACTTTTTGGGCGGTTTATAACTTTGCTCCCCTTGGACGAATCCACACCAAATTTTGCAGAAGATGTATATGACCCACTCTGAATTGTTCTGCAAAGTTTGGTGAGGTTTGGTCCAGGAGGGCAAAGTTATAGGGGGGGGTCCCAACATTTTTTTTTTCTCATAGACTGAATGGGGAAAAAGCTTTGCTCACGCCTACAGCCCAAACCGCTGGACGGATTTTCACCAAATTTGCGGCTGGAGCAGCGGCTTGGTCCCGAAAGCGTGCTTTTGTAAATTTGGTGAAAAATCAACCAAAATGTAGGTCACAAACAATTAGTGATATCTATGTCCGCTCCACAGACACACTTCCCTTTTCGCTCCGTGGACAGGACACCGATTGGTTAATCGGCTTGCATCATGTCCACGGACATGCGACGTGTTCTCTGATTGGATATTGAAGAGCGTGAAGAGCATCAGATTTTTGGAAACGCCCGCCATCTTGGATTCGCGGACAGCGGCCGGTGTCCGCGGACATCACAGTAAAGACATATTAAAAAACACAACATTACACTTGTCAAACTTATCAAATAATCTCTGGGGAGATGAGGGGTGATGAGGATGGGATGGTAATGGCTGCAAGAAGAAAAAAAAACATGTGTTTTTGATGTGAAAGTCCATGAACAGTTTGTATATTCACGAACAGTCCTGTAAAGTTTGTGAACACCTCAGCATTACAGGGTTGGTAAAATGCAGTTCTTGGATGGCTTATAACTTTAACTTTGGCACCACTTAATGGAACAGCATGCAATGTTGCCTGTATATGTCTGACCTGATTCTGAGTGAGTATACAAAGTTTGGTGGGATTCTGTCATGAGGGGGCAAAATTATAGGGGGTCTCAAAATAATGTAAAGGCTTATAAATGAGGTGCCATTTGACAAATCTACACTTAATTTGGGAAACTGATAATACATTTAGATATGAATGTTTTTGCAATGTTTGGTGGGATTTTGTGAAGAGGGGTCATAATTAGAGGGGGGGCCCAAAATAATGTAAAGGCTTATAAATGAGGTGCCATTTGACGAATCTACACTTCATTTGGCAAACTGATAATAGATCTAGATATGAATGTTTTTGCAATGTTTGGTGGGATTTTGTGAAGAGGGGTCATAATTAGAGGGGGGGCCCAAAATAATGTAAAGGCTTATAAATGAGGTGCCATTTGACGAATCTACACTTCATTTGGCAAACTGATAATAGATCTAGATATACATGTTTTTGCGAAGTTTGGTGGATTCTGTCAAGAGGGAGCAAAATTAGAGGGGGGGGTCCCAAAATATTGTAAAGGCTTATAAATGTTGTGCCATTTGACAAATCTACACAAAGGTTTGCAAAAACATTATAGATCTAGATATAGTTGTTTTCGTAAAGTCTGAATGGATTTTGTCAAGTGGGGGCTAGGTTATATGACAATTGTATGTGCATACATTTGACACTTTTGAAAAAATAAAACATGGGTGGATTTCCAGCAAACTTGCGTTAGGAGCATTGGCAAGGACCTACAAGCATGGTTTTGCAAATGTGCCAGTGTTTTATTATTTCACAAGTGTCATAATGTAACTACAAATAATAGCAGTATACCTTTAGTGACTGAGAGGTAGCCTGTGGCCATGGGCAGTGGCCAGATTGACTGGGTCATGGAATAAGGTCATGATCCGGACAATCTGGCTACTGGCCATGACCACTAGGGACAAAACATAGGATTAAGGTCACCATGTCCACCTGGGACAGGCTTTGTGGTAAAATTACTCGAAATTAGGATATATCTGAAAGGGAAGAAAAATGTGCTTGTGGTAATATGGTCATAGGGTTCTCTATTTGCCTTCTGCAGGCTGCCATGGCAAGTGAAGAGGGGCCTTGTATGGAACCTTCGCCTTCCCTTTCCATGGTGGCCATCGTGGAAAAGGATTTTCCTTCCTCTGGCGTCCCGGTGTCGGAAGAAAAATCCTCTTTTTTAGCACCCCTTGTTCCCGCTTTGGGAACCGAGGGTGTTAATGGCCTTCATCCCCCATTTCAGGGGATGGAATGGGGGGATAATGGTCCAGAGACCTCGTTATCCACCCTCGCTTCACTTGGGCTGATACCTTGGGCTGCTGGGCCAGTATCCACCGTTCCAATCCCTGGAACGGAGGATGAACGCCACAATATTCCCATTAGCATAACACAAAATGCAAATGGAATGTTGGAAAATCTTATTGAGTCTATGTAATTTACTGAGAAATATAAAGTAGATGGAGTCTATGCTTTTTTTTAGTTGTATTTTTTAACTGTGAAAGGTGGTTCCTAAAGGAATATGACTTTTGTTGTTTTTGTATGTATTTTTTTGGGCAGGAGAGCTGAGAACAAAAGGTGGGGAGGGAAATTAGGGAAGAGGAACCAAACACTAATATGGAGGGGTAGGTGGACAAGGGAAAATGTTGCACATGTGTTATTTCTGAGGTAGGGGGCAGTGTTTCTCATGCTTCTTGATTACAGCAGGGGTGGTGACTCTTGGGGAGGAGGGATGGCATTAGCTGATGCTATTTTTGCTAAAAGTATGCACTGTGTACTAGATTGTTAATGGATAATGAATAGGAATAGGGGTTGGAGCTGTGCAAGGGACATTTTGAAGTTGAAAGCTCCTAGATCAGTAGAAAATGCAGGTCTCAATTGTCCACGAAGTAGAGATCTTATCCTGAAGTGCGGATGGGTTCTCGGACATGTCATCATGCCGCACGCCAGCATATGGTCATGTGGCACTGTCCGGAAGGTCCGCTATTAAGTCAGATGTTCGTAACATCTATGCATGCAAAACTAGTTGAATTATTTGCAAAAGTGTATAGAAGTGTTACAAATTATTCCAGAAGGTGGGAAATGGCAGAGTTTTAAGGTGACTCTTTGTAAATGGGACACACATATTGCTATATTGGGTAAGTATGATATTAGTAAGTTGTAGGAAAATCGGATGCACTGGTAAAAACCCATGAAATTCACTGAAAAAACTTTGTTAAATGGGTGTTATGGTTAAGTTGCACTAATAAAAACCTATGAAATTCAATGAATAAACTTTCTTAAAGGAACGTTAAGGTTAAGTTGCACTAATTAAAACCTATAAAATTCAATGAAAAACTTTGTTAAAGGGTCGTTATGGTTTCAAGTAAAACCGAAAACCCCCAGAAATTTGCCAGCAGAGATCTTATTGTGAAGTGCAGACGGGTTCTCGGATTCTTCATCATGCTGCACGCCGGCGTATGGTCATGTGGCACTGTCCGGAAGATCTGCGATGAAGGCAGATGTTCGTAGGCGTCTACGGATGCAAAACTAGTTTAAATAGTTGCAAAAAGTAGTGTATGCAAGTGTTAAAAATGATTCCAGAAGGTGGGAAAGGGCAGAGTTTTAAGGTGACACTTTGTAAATTTGACAAAAACATTGCTATATTGGGTAAATATGATATTAGTAAGTTGTAGGAAAATAGCATGCACTGGTAAAAACCTATGAAATTCACTGAAATAACTTTGTTAAAGGGGCGTTATGGTTAAGTTGCACTAATAAAAACCTATGAAAATCAATGAAAAAACTTTGTTAAGGAGAGGTTATGGTTAAGTTGCAATAATAAAAACCTTTGAAATTCACTGAAAAAACATTCTTAAAGAGACGTTATGGTTATGTTGGACCAATAAAAATCTATGAAATTCAAAGAAAAAACTTTGTTTAAGGGATGTTATGGTTTCAAGTAACATCAAAAAACCCAGGAAATTCACCAGTAATGGTAAGTTAAACAACCATAACTCGCGCCACCACTGTGCACTGCTAAGACTAACACCGAGGACATCAAAGATGACATCACAAATGTCCTGGGTGTTAGTCTTAGCAATGCAATTGTGTGGCTTATTTTGCAAAGTAAAGTGCATAGTGCAAATCCAATAATATATATACATATCTCTGCAGGTCATTTGTTATCAAATATCAAATATCAAGACGCTGGGTCCAGGTGGCATTTCTGCTATTTCTTGTAAAGGGTTTAGACACTTGCTGGGTATGGTCTTCCACAGCCTATACTCCTTTCGTATCTTCCAATGCCATCTGCACCCACCTGAACCATTCAATACCCTGTGATGTTTCTGATGGTTCACTGTGGTGGAGAGGAAATGTGCAAATCTATAGCTGTGACGAGATAGATAACCACTTGAATGCACACATCAACCAATTACATTGGGTCGGTAGCTGATTACCCTTCAATACAGACTGAAGGCACTCTATTTGGCTAATATGCCTTGACAAATAAGTAAACGTGTGTGTGTAGAGTGTTCATATTATGGAATAAAATCCTGAAGTTTCTGATGAAGGTAGAAAGGTGACGACTAAATGTCCAACCAGTCAATAGCAGACCATTTATTTCAAATAGATTGTCTACAATCCAAACACTTTGGTAAGAAAAAAGACCTCTTAACCTTCTGTCAACACCATAATACATTGCAATTCAGTAGGTATGGTACTGTTTATTTGTAAAGCGCCTGTACACAAGTATGTTTTTCAATGCGCTCAAGGAGGGAGGGAACAAGGAGAAAACAACAGTCATTCAGAGTCCTTGATGTTCTGAATGATACAAGTCTGCACTAGGCAGATTAAGTGCATGGAACAAGTGCATATAGTACTGTTAACAGTGTATATAACAGCAAATAGGTCTGACAACGATTCTGCATTTTTTCCAAGTGCATTGAGGCGCGACTATGCAAGGAAGTGAGACAAGGAAAAACAGATAGATAATATTCAGGCATGGTAAATACAGATTGTGCAAGTGCGCAGACAGGTGCAGGGGAGGGCAAGGGGTAATTCCAAAGAAGAAGTAATTAGGTGTGAAACTGGTTCAAAATGATTTAAATCAATGCAAACACTCAAAACCAATGCATTTGAATTAAAGAAACCATCATCAGGAGTAATAGAAACATATAAGAACAAATTGACGGTGTCAGAAAAGGTTCAGAGGTACGATGTTCAGATTGTAATATCTGCAAATTGGTTCTTTAATTGGGCCAATTTGGGGACTCTGCACAGAGTAGAACCTATTGATAAAAGTAAAAGAGGGCATTGATTTGTCTGTGCAACAACTGCCTTTAAAAGCGGACTGAATTTTTGTCAGAAGGTAATGAATTAATACATCTTAAACATTGCACATCTTTCATCTCCTACTGCTGACACAGTCAAAGATTACTCTGAACTAATCGTTTGATTTTCAAAAATTGGGAATAAGGGAAATTGTTGATAAGTGGGCGGGTTTGAAACTATGAAATGACAATAAACTCTAACAGTCAGTCAAGGAGCAGTGTGTTGTCAAAGGAGCTATCATGAAAAATATATTGTACAGCCAAAGAATTGATATTTGAATCTTCAATAGTCATCCCAAATTCAATAATCAAATTGAGAGTGTTCATGTATTGAAACATGTTTTTGTTCAATCTGTAAACCATGCCATGTGAAAGATATTATAACTATACTGGGGGCAACATAACAACTGGTAGGACCAGAGATTGTTCGACAAGACATGATGAAATTCACATTAGAACATGAAGGTGTTGGTGTGTGTGGGAGCCAATATGGCTCCCACATCTGGACCCATAACTTATAAATAACACTGTTACTTAAATCTAAAAGTAACTGTGATACAAGACTATATGAAACAAATTAGCATCCATGTAGAATGTGTATTGAGAGGGGAGGAACAGAATATAGACATTCTACCACACATTTCCAGCTGTGTGGGAAATTACTAAATAAAAACTCTTAACATAACGTTTGAACTAGATAACTCAAAATGGTAAATCCTGTGAAGCCAATAGATGGCATAAAAAATCAGAGGTGTGACATAGCTCTGTTAGACATTGGGCCTCCTTACAAGGTCAGCGGTAACCCACCAGTTGCCACTGACATCATAACACCATTCCACCACCTGAGATCCCGGTGCCATTGGGACATTACACATCCCAGCAGCCCGGGATGTCAGGTGGCGTAAAGTGTAAGGACGATAGGACTCCACGGTTATGGAGACACAGAAGCACTGGCAACAGTCTTAAGAAATATGCTCTCTTAAAGTAGTAGAATTGCATAGAGTAGCCCAGAGCCCCAGCAACCCATGCACATCTGATTTGTCCTGCATACATTCTGAATCTCAAATGTGGGGGGAAATATGCCACTCTGCCAGCCTTTATTACTAAGAGCCCCATTACAAGTTTGACAGTAGTGCTGAAACATCCATTCATTTTGAAAACCATATATTTGTCCTCTCTGTCAAATTCCTAGTTTCAGAACTGTAATTCTTCCAAACCATCTGATTTTGTGTGTAGAAAATTATAAATATACCCTTGTCATGCCATTCTGGCACTTCCTTGACTGAGAACAAATATTAACCTGCAACTTCCTTGTCGTTATCGATTTTTCCTAAAAGCTGCCGGAATCCAGGATCTTAATGTGTGGAAACAGGAGTCTGGTAAAGAATAACCTTGTCAGAGAGGCAAATAGGTACATTCACAAAGAATGTTAGCTCTGGCATGAGCAGGGGATCTATTCCTAAGCCCTAACTGGCACAAAAAGCTACTTGACATTTACTGCTTTTGGTTCTTATCTGCCGACACCCAGGGGAGACTAAAAAAAAATCAAGGAAGCTTGTCACAGGACACCTCGATGCCAATCAGGATGTTCAAGATGGTAACCTGATTCCCATTGACAGGATACAAGCATAAGGGACAGTATAGATGTACCACCCATAGTGGCCTCCGCCATCCATTAGCTGACTACTTTCCAGTAGAGTGTGCAAGTGGCCATATTTAATTGTTGTTTATTCTGTGTGAGGTAATCACACACTTTTGACTTTCATTGTGGGCTAGCAGCATACTTACCTGGTTCATCTGGGTGAGCTGGTGGTTCCAGTGGATGCCATGTAATGATGTTATCTGCATTTCTTAACTGTGACTAGCAGGCTGTTTCTTAAAGAAACTGAACACATGTTGGGGCGAGCTTCTATTACTACTACAACCCCAATATTTGTTGTGTCATTCTCCTCTCCCCCATTTCAGTATCACTGTTTTCAGGAATCAAAACATCTTCCCATATGAACTCTGATGGATGACAACAATTGCCTTTATCAACATTCATGTTGTTGTCTATCCAAAAACATTATCGCCTAACTTTTCTGTTAATGGAGCGATGGAGAAAGAGATGTGGTATTTTCTTCAACTTCACCATGTGTTGTTCTCCCCTGAAATTCAATACAAAGGATTTGTACCCTGGCCCGTGTGCCCCTGAACTGAGATGGAGGAAGTAACTGAAAGTATAACCACTTCTGTCAGTCACAGGGAATGATGATCATTATGGTGCAATACCTGCACATGTACATGTATTGGTGCTTGTACTCCAGACTGACATTTGGCAGGGATTTGGAATTTGAGTTGGATGATACCTTCAATTGGCCAAATGCAAATCTTGCAGTCCCAGTGCATATGGCAAGATCTGTTGCAAATATGAAAACAGCAAATCTCCCCATGTCACAGGCTTGTTTGGGTACAGGCAGATTGTCCCAATATATGTTCACACAATGACTGGCGTATCACCATCTCCCTGAATCTCAGCTAAGCAACTCAAAACAATCATGTCCTCTCACTTTAAGAGATGGATATTGACTGGTACACTATCCAGCTCACTGAATCTCAACTGTTTCCTTTGTCAACAATCATGCAAGCATGACTCTCATATTAGTTGCCCTTTGGCTCTCTCCACTCATATTACCAAGTGTCACCTAGGGCCATATCCTGCTCACTCACTTCAAGAGACAGACACTGAATGGTACCTTAACTCCCCAGAATCTCTTCAAATTTTCCCAGTGATAAATATTGTGGCCATGACACTCACAAAAGCTGTTCTCAGGGATTCTATGTTCATCCTGCTTCTCCTTCCAAGTATCACCAGTTGGCATGTGTCTTATGCAATCACTTCAAGAAGAGGACACTGAATGATGCTTCAAATGCCTCCATGCAACTCTGCTGCTTCCTTTGTCAAAATTCATGTACACATAAATGTCATGCTCGCTGCCATTTGGGACTCTCTGCTCATCCTCCCACATGTCAACTAATGGCACATGCCTCAATCACTCGGTGCAAGGGACAGTCATTGAATGGCACTCCAACCTCTGTGAATCTCTGCTGCTTTCCCACACAGAAATCATGTGGCTGTGGCTCACACACAAGATGCCCTAATGAATTCTTGACCTGTTATTCTCCTCCTTACTAGTATCACCACTTGGCATGTGTCTCAAACAATCACTTCAAACAATCACTTCAAGAGGAGTATACTGACTGGTGCTTCATTTGCCTCGCTGAATCTCTGCTGCTTCCTCCCTCAAAAATCATAGAAGCGCAACTCGCACTTTAGCCTCCCTCAGGGATTTGATACTCCTCCTCCCAGGTGTCACCTGATGATATGTGTTTTGCTCTCTCACTTTCAGAGCTGAACACTGACTGGTGTACCGTCCGACTCCCTACATCTAACTGGTGTACCATTGAACTCCCCAATTTCTGATGCATTCTCCCTCAAAACCTCAAAAATCATGCATGTGTTATGCTGGCAACAGTAAACATAAGGGATTTTTTTCCCCCTCCCCGGTGTCATGAAATGGTGTTTTTCTCTCTGACCCACTTCAAAAGTTGAACACTGAATCAAACCTCTCACATACCAGAATCTTTGCTCTTTCCCCTGCAGAAATCACATAAACATGACTCTTACTTATGCTGCCGACATGGATTCTATGCTCCTCCTTTCACGTGTCATCCATTGGCACATGTAACCTCCACTCACTTGTTATGTTATGTTAAACTTGCAAAATGCACGTTCAGCAAATGGAATCTTGGCAGGAGGAAACAGATGGAGGCAAGACTAGAAAAGTAGAGTTTTGAGTGACCGCCTAAAATGAAAATGATATTAAGTACATCTGAGAGCAAGTGGTAACTTGCTCCACAGTGTACCAGCAGCAACCAAAAAGGCACAACCGCCTATTCAAACACAGCAGAATTTAATGCTGTCTACTAAATATGTATTTCTAGAACGCAGAGTTTGGTCAGGGGTATATTGTGGAAATGTATCCTGTAGATATTCTGGACCATGATGGGTAGTACGCCCGGTGTACTAAGCAAAGAGATTTAAACTCATTTATTTTGGCCACGGGAGCCAGTGAAGGGACCTAAGCACTGGGCTGATATCAGCCCTGTAAGGAGTAGCAGTAGTACCCGAGTAGCCATATTCTGTAGTAACTGAAGCCGATGAAGTAGACCCAGCGGTTGGGCTAGCTAAAGAGACGCTAAGGATAGGTGAATCTCTGCTTCATCCCCCCGCAAATCACACATGCAGGTTGCTCTTGAACAATATGCTTTCAGGGATTATCTGCTCCACCCCTAAGTGTCACCTAATGGCATGTGTCTTATTCATTTGCTTCAAAAGTGAAACTCTGAATGGTATCACCTCCCGCTCTGAATATGTGATTCTTTTCCACATCAAAAAACATGTGTGCATGACTTTGCCTCATGAATTTGTTGCTTTTCCTGCCCCTCCTATCCAGTGCCATGCGATGGCATGTTTCATACATCACTTAAAAAAGACAAACACTGACTGCTTTCCCTGAGTCCCTGAGTCCCTGAGTCTATGCTGCTTCCTTCCTCAGAAATCACACGCGTGTTACTCTCAAACTAGCTGCCCTCAGTGATTCTCTGCATGTTCTTGCATGTGTCACCAAATAGCAGGTGCTTCATTTACTCACTTCAAGATATGGATGCCCAATGATATCTCTAGCCTTCCTTAATCACTGCTGCTTCCCCCAAAATAAATCACCTGAGAGTAATTATCACACATGCTACCGTCAGGGTTTCTCTGTTCCTCCTGCTCTTCCTCACAATTGTCACTTGATAGAGCATGGCTTACACACTTGTATTTGTATTTTGTATCTGGGCCCAAATGTAAAAACAGCACAAAAATCAGAAGGCCAGCATTATCTACTATTTTAGATGAAAAGATACATTTTCAATGTCTTCCTAAAGTCCAGCAAGGACTTAGTGTTACAGAGTTTGTAGGGTAGAGCATTCCAAGCTCTTGGCCCTGCACAAGAGAAGCATCTATCGCACCATGTCACAGAATTAGAGTGGGGGACCATCAATAGCTGTTGTTGTCACAAATGCAGACAGCGTTCCAGGTGATAGGCTGAAATTCTGACACCATATATCTTGGGGCGGTTCCTTGGATGCACCTAAAGACCATACAGAGGGTATTGAACAGCACGCCCTGTTGTACAGGCAACCAATGGAGGTCCCTCCGAGGTTGAGAAATGTGTGAGCAGTGTGACAATGAAAAAATCAGCTTAACGGTTGAATTCTGCGCAACCTGCAAAATCTGGATTTGCTTCTTCGGAACTCCCATTAGAAGAGCATTACAGTAGTTGAGGCTGGAATTAACCAGGGTACCAACAACCATGGGGTTCTCTTACATTGCTGTAGTATGCAACAAAGACACCTAACATGTTGAACGAGCAGCACATACATGAATTGCAAGGAGAAATGAAGTAGGGGTACAAACTCTATACTTTAGAAAGCAACAGTGCAATTTCATATGGTATGCAACAAAATGGAATGCACCAATAACAAAAATAAACTGTGCTTCCAGCAGTATTACCTCAGTGCTGCTTTATATAGAAACTAAAAAGCAACTGTCAGCAAGACAAGGACAAAGTACTGATAGCGCAACTGAACTACAAACTGGTAAGTGCACTACACTGTTTCCCATAACTGCGCAGTTTGTTCAGCGTACAATACTAAAACATAATTTCTCTTTTTTTAAACAGAAATGGCAAGCACCCTGTAGTGACTTGAGGACAAATGTCCTCGGGATGAAATGAGTGAAGACAGTGACACTATTGGTGCATAGTACTGTTTATAAAGAAGACAATTAAGGCATATTGCTTCACATGTACCTCACAAATATTTTTTTCTTTAACAGTACTTACAGAAAATAAAGGGAATGTCCCGGAAGCAGTAGATAACCCATGGTCACATATAACAGCAAAAAACAAAATCACCTACTGAGCTTGGAAGAGAAAATGGATCAATGAAACACTTTTGCCGATTTAAAAGATTTTGTACAAAGACATATCATGGACAATATTAAATATCACTGCCCCACCTGCACATGTACCCCCTCTCCCTACCCAGCCAACCATCCCCACGAATTCCCTGTAAACAAAAACATTACGATGCAACCTCAAACCCTTCCTCCAAGATGCCCAACCTGTAGAAAACCCCTGTATATGTCCCCATTTCTGCTACTCCTTCACGCACGCCTGTCTGGCGGATACCTGGGCACATGCGTATCTCATTCCATGGATCCTGCGGACACTGCCCCTGTCCGGCATGTCCCCATAGTGATGACGTACTTTGATTAGTTCGGGGAAAGCACCCATGTCCGGCGGACACCTGTATGCATGTGCATCTCATCTCCTGGGTCCTGCGAACACCGCCCCTATCTGGCATGTCTGCAAAGTGATGACGTATTTTGATTAGTTGTGGGAGCCCCCCATGTCCGGCAAACACCTGGGCACATGCGCATCCCACCTCCTGGGTCCTTCGAACACTGCGCCTGTTTCGGAACTGTCCGCTGCATGTGTGTCACACTTTTAATTAGTTCAGGGAGCCCAACCCTGTCCGTAGGACACCTATGCACATGCGCACAGTGGATCCCCTGCAATGGGTGTCCTATTGACATCCCATTCACGGACGTCCACAATGTCACCATGTGACCGCATCCATGCTGAGCATGTGCCCTTATTTGTGGACAGAGTCTGGGCCCCTGGATACCAAAAAAGTGCTTTTTTGAGCAATGCAAGGTGTTTTACTGTGAAACTTCAACCTTGCACAGATCCCAGACTATGCTGCTGGCGATCTAGATACTTTTTGGAACTTTTTGAGCCCTCTTTGGGGTTCGGTATGTTCACAGAGTGCACAACTGTCAAAAAAGTGCTCCCAGCACCCCTATAAAAGGCCACACCCCAGAGCTGCTCCTCATTCTGTTTTTGGATACCAGGAAAGAGCATTGCTACAGATTGCTGGTATCCTGAGATTGCTTTTGCTGCTGTGCTGTGCTACCTTTGGAGGACTATTCCCGATGGCAACCATGGCTACTCCAGCTGCTGCTGCTGCTGCTTCTGCCTCAGCACCAACTCAACCCCCTCAACCACCACCATGTTTCCAAGGGTCTGGGGAGGGGAACAGACATGGTGATGTAGAGAAGGATCAAGAAGAGGGCGAGGATGAGGTATTGGAAGGCCTTACTACCAGCGGGCAGCGTGAGTCTTGGGTGTGGAGGCTGTTTGAAGATGTGCCCAAAGCTTGTGCAAACAAGGTACGCTGCACTGAGTGCAACCCAGCTATTGCACCACATCCATGCGGCGACACCTGCGATCGAACCAGAAGGTGGCAGTTCGGAGGGTTGTGCCCTTCAAACAAGGTAGTAGGTTGATTTCCTCTGCAGCATCCTTTGTATCTGCTCCTGTCACCACAAGGGACACTCCTGTGAGGCAGCAAATCCATGAACCAACGTCACTGGACATACGCACCGCAGCAGACCCTTACCTTTTGAGGGTCACAGTATTGTGCATGTACTGCGACTCAGTACACTGCAGGGGGCAGCAATTTCAAAGAGCTTTCGAGGCTACGGTCCAGGAGCATGAGAAAAACTACTTCCACCTACCTAAGTTAGGCCCACCCACATCTTCCTCTCTCCACCTGCCCTTTCTTATCCCTGTGGTTGGTGCCCCTTCCCTACCCTCCCTTTCCTTCCTTTCCTTGTGCGTTGTGTATAAAAACACCAAAAATAATACAAAGAAACAACAACAAAAAAAGGCTCTTTTCAGAGTCACCTTTCACAGTTTAAAAATAGAATTGCCACTGAAATGACACAGGCCCCTGCACAGGCTGTGAAGTCCACAGACAGCGGAGTAGTTCCCAGACTTTTAAAAAAATGTGGGTGGTGGCACCATCAAAAACATTGCACTCTTTTCCGGGAGAAAGTGGTGGCTCTAAAAAGAGCCTTTTTTGTGGTGTGTGTTTGTTTGTGTTTGGAAGGGTTGAAGTGGCCTACACCTAATGCAAAATGCTTGCTAATCTTGCAAAAAGGACTGTAATGCATTTTGGGTATTTTGCAGGTAAAAGCTGATTGCTAGCAACAGTAAGATGGACTCCATCTCTGCAAAAAATGTTGGTGTTACGAAATGTAATATTTTCATTGTGGACAGACGACATGCCAACATCACTCAAAAAGGTGCAAACAGCCTTGTTGACATTGCGCCACGCTTTCTCCATTTGTGGACCAAATGAAGAAAATCACACCCACGTCTGTCTCTGCGCAATGCGAGAAAAAATTACTCTGGAGTTTGGAAACATGTCCATGACTTTCCCAAGTGCCTCCTTCATCGCAAACTGCAGAGAGATTCCGGTAACATATCCTAAACTGTTCCCTCCACAATGAATAAAAATAATGTCTGGATGATGGTGTGTCACCAAAGTGGCACAAAGAGGAACTAAACCCAGCCACTTCATTCCACGCACTTCATACCAGTGCACATCCACATGATGGAATCCAAGATGTGCAGCCACTCCACAGTGCTCTGCATGCACCTCCAACCAATGTATCCAGCAGTCCCCCAAAATCCATACACGCTGCCTCCTGATAAACACAACCATAGCCATAGCCATCTTCATCCTCTCAGCACACAGCCCTTCTGCTATAGTCTCTGTTTGCACACCACACCCAGGAAATCTGATTGACCAATCCCCTGTCCTCCACAGTACCAGTTACATGCCTGCCATCCTCAAACGTCCCGGATGTGGCACATGCGATCCGCGAACTACCGCAGTGTCCGCTGACATATCGTGCATTGCACAGTGGTGGGGAAACACATTTCAACCAGGGTAAGGGATTTCTTCTTTAGTGGTGGCTCTGAAAAAAGCCTTTTTTTAAAGATGCATCTTTTATTTTGTATTGTTTTTAGTTTTTTTTTTAATCTTCCTTTCCTCCTTATATCAGCCTCTTAACAGCATCCCTCAGATTCCAGAAAAAACAAGCATTGTCCAGAATGGACAACAGAACTCCATCAGCATTAAAAAATTGCATATAGAGGCAGTCAATGTTGTCATTTGAAAATAAAAAAACATATGCACGCCGCATAACTACACCCATGCTTTATTCACATGCAACATTCCAAGATTTTGCTGTGGATTGAACACATTTGGTTGCTTCCATATTGCTCTTGGTAATATTTCCGAAGACACAACCGTTGCACATGGGAAAATGTTCATTAGTCTATCCACGAAGGACTTCAAAACAGGAATCAAACTTGGGGCACTGATGTACCCCAAATATTCTCCTCCACAGTGCACTAACAAGATGTCTGGACTACCAAAAGTAGACACGCTTCTACAAAGAGAAACCAGTTCCTCCAAATTGCACTCCACCACAAAACCTCGATGCCTGGAAACCCAAAATCTGCAGAAACTCCTCTAGATTTTGCATACCTCTCCAGATCAGCAACAAACATATCACCAAGTACCCAGACACAATATCCTGCCATCTTCAGCATACAACCAACACAGCAATGAAAAGAAGTATAACCCTCCCTTCCTGTAAAGCACACCCTTAACACCTGATTGGATAAACCCCATAGTACACTCCCATTTCCATGGCAAACATGCTGACAAGCCCCGGATGCAGCATGTATGATCCGTGGACTACCGCTATGTCTGCAGATCTCATAACAAGGGCAGCCATTCTTCCATTTCCATGTCATACTTTACAGCACTCTCTCATTGGCTACTGCTAAGCAGTCACACACCATCCACCAATCACATCCAATAAGTCTACATCTAACTCTGTGATCACAGTTCAGCACTTTAGATCTACTGTTCAACACTCTGAGTCTCCTGTGACTGCAAAGCACCTCCAGCAAAAAGTACTGTGAAACTCTGCAAGATTTCTGCTTCCAGATTCATCCACATCTGTATTCATCAACACAAACTACAGATATGCATATATTTTACAAATGCAGGTGAACAGGGAACCTGCCACTTACCCTGCATAACCTACTCAATACGCATATTGTAATTTGTCCCATCTCCTACCACAAGTGGCACTTACAATGCTGTGTGCTTTCAACATATTCTTTTACCCATATCACCCATTGTAAAGTGCAAACTGTTATTCTCTCCATTCCTTCTGCCGTTTGTACAACCACTTCCCCCACTAACACACCTGGTATAAAATGCCTAGAATGCACACAGAAAAGGAAAACTACATGCACCTTACCAAATCATAGCAAGTACATAGATTGCATGAGTGTGAACAGGTTGCCTGACACGTACCTTGCATAACCTACCAAATAACCATACTGTCATTTGTCCCATCTCCGAACATCATTAGGCACTTACTTACAATGCAGTATGCTAAAAAACTTTTCTTTTAATGCCCACTTGCATAACGATTTCAAACTTCATATTTCCATTTTATCACCTCTCCCTCTGATGTATTTGTAAATGAAAAAAAGAAAACCACGTTGGAAACATTTTTACAGCAAGTTGATGTGGCAGGTCCTATGTGAAATGCCCAGAATGTACACAGAAAAGGGAAACTGCATGTATGTTGGCAGCGCATGGCAGTACATACTTTGCACAATTGACAGAATACACCATTGCTTAAAATGCAAATACATGCACGTGTGCATTGTGAACAGTGCCATTGTAAATGTGGATAAATAAATCAAACAACAGAAAGGATTTCTGCACTCATGTAACAAGCATCTATGTGGGAGAACGTTAATGGAATTCCACACACGGAAATATTCTCCTTTCCAATCTGTGCATCTTTCTGAGCCTTTTGCTCACCCTACTACATCTTGCACTAATCAATTTCCAAACTAAATAGTGCAACAGCAACACACACACTTGCAAAAGTGCACCTCATAGGACACACTTGTAAATACACCACTGGCCCCCATAGCAAAGATGCTGATGCTTCCAAGTCCCCATTCATATGCAAAGCTCTCCAATTTCACACACATTAACTCTTCCTGCCAAGAAATCCACTTACAATTTAAATAATTGTGTACTCCAAGTGCAATTACTGTGCCATTAACACACATATGTACTAACTTCCTTCTTTTGCAATTGCAGTGAAGACCACTCTCCTGAAAGCCAGTGGCGTCTCACGTGGAAAATAGACCCCAGAAGAAACATACTCACAACATGCAACAAAGTAAGTGCAATACTGTCATAGTGTTCTGCCTGTTATTCAGACAGCACAGTGTTCTTGTATTGTAGGCTACACAATTCGATCAACCCAACAGCATTTGTTTCACTCTTACTCATTGCACCTCAACAGGTGCACACTTTGTATTGTCATCTGACTGCCAGTATACTAACACACAGATACCAGTATAACCTTCAGAACATGAAGGAACAGCCCATTACACAATCACACCTCTATATGTATGCCTACCCTCATATTCAAATACTCATGCACAGTGCACACATAGACATTGCACAACCTCCAAACACACACTTTCCTTTTTTCTCCAACAGACACTAAAGAATGCCAACCAAAAAGCAGCTCTGTAGAAAGCAATGCAGAAATAGAGCAGATCAAACTAAAAGTGTAAAAAATAGCAATCCGCCTCTAGCAGAATTTGAACAAAAAGTTCAAACAAAACAGCTAATACAGTCACTAAGCAAAACTGAAGCAGCTAACAGAAAAGAAACTGTAACTCCTCTTTCAAAATGTAAAAATAAAAATAAATGAACTAAGAAAATTGCAACTACCACTAGTGCTAACATTGCACCTACAAATATTATTGTAGCCACAAGTAAGCATTCCAAAAATGTTATTTTGCTAAAAAAGTTAAACCACCGAGTTCTTCAGAACCTTCTAAAAACAGGTGAGAAATCACACTTAGCCCTTAACAGTTAGAGCTGAAAACTGATCCTGGAAGCTCTCGTGGACAGTGCAATGCTCCTCAAAAGGAAATTCTTTATATTCATTTTAAACAGAATGACACCACTAACAAAATTAATTAGTAAACTACAACTATTACACCGCAACTAATGCAATATCAGCATAGATACCTTTGGAAACGTCTGTACAGGTGAGTGGAGTCACACCACCAGCACAGAGCCATATTTCAATGAAGAGGCATACAAACAAGAGCAAACAAACCAAATTGCAATACATAGCAGTGGGCGAGGGTATGAAAAGGTAGACAATACCATTATGGAAGAAGAAACACTTCTTTCAAGAATATCCCCAGCAAACGTAGAATCAACTCTCCATTCCACTGAACCAATAAGACCCCTTTACAAATGGTTGTGAACATCAATGTGTAAAGTGTGCCAAAAATCATTGACATCTTTGTAGCAGTTCCCCAATCAGTATGTGAAAGCCAATGACAAAGTAAAAATTAAAATATTACAATCTATGGACTCCTATCCAGTGCACAAATCCACAGGGCTACAAGGACATTCATTAGCCTGCATTTCTGGACATGAATGCAAAGGCACCTTCCACCATATTAAAATTTTAGCAACACACCATTCTGCAGTAAGACATCTCATTCACAAACTACTATAAAAAAAAAGTCCTGCTTTAGCACTGGAATATTTAAATGACATTCTCCTACATGCTACAGCCAAAGAACTGCCAGAAGAAATAGACCACATCCAAAGCAAATATTTTGGAACTGAAGAGCACTTACAAAATCCAGAAACTTTAGAAAAGAGTAGCAACAACCTTGCAGAAGTCAGCCTTCTATTACACACAAACAAAAAAGAAATAGCAAAGTTTAAAAACACATTTGCTGAGTACCACACCAAGTATGTGTGTGTTGCGGCAGAACTTTTTATACAAAGACCACCAAAACTCTAGATATAATGTACAAAATAGAAAACAATGAGGAATCCCAATGGTTCCAATTAGCTCTCTACCATATAGCAGAAAACAAATACGAAATTACTAACCCCTCAATACTGTACACATACTGCATTGCAAAACTTGACAATAACCAAATAACCAATAACCAAATGCATTCACAGGCTATCGGCAATAACTTGGAAATATTCCTACTGCCAAAACCACTCCAACAGCTTAATTTTTTAAATGTTTTTTTTATTTATTTGATTTAGTTGAAATTAAACAACTTTTCAAATACGAAACAATATACAGATATTTAGTTCATACATAATTAAAACAGTTAATATTTTCTAAAAAGAGGAAAAATTTAGGGATAAAAAGAAAAAGAAAAATAATTGTGGTGAAATGGAACAAAACTAGCATTATAAGGCAAATAAGAAGAACAATGAATAACTTCATTATTCTTTCACTAGAGTTTGATTTCCACTGTTAAGATACAATCTAAAAACTGTGTTATAGCTTTCATTAGTGCTAGTCTAGCTGTTGAAAATAAAACCTGCCAAATTTCATCGTCACTTTTATCACTGTACATGCAAACCAGGTTCTTGAAGTATATCATTCTTTGTGGAAGTAATTTTGGACATCTTATTATTAGATGTTGCAACGTTTCTTTAACCGTAGCTATTTGACAAAAAAAGACAGTAGTTCAGGTTTGATGGAATTTTCTTTCGACGTGTTAGGATTTCTCGTGTAGGCCACAGATTTAGCCTAAACCTTAGAAACTTTTGCCTCAGGGTTTTAGAAGGGCATTTTAGCAGGTACGAAGTCATAGCCCGCAACTTTTTGTGACCAACCCAGTTAGTGTCAAAATCTTTGTAAGTCATGCAGATGGATTCATTTTGAGTCCAGTCCCACTGATGCAATTTCACTTTAGCGCGAGAAGGATTCTCTAGTAATAAAGTCAGAGTTATGTCGGCTTTAGCCATGGTTTCTAAGACATTTTCACACCATTTCTTTGGGAAATTATTCTTAGAAGTTATAAGGTAATGGGCTGTTGTGCCTAGAATGTTATCCTCAAGGCCCAGTAGACATTTACAAAAGAAATTACACATACGCCAGCTTAAGCGAGCTGCCATTGACACTAAACCCAATTCATAGCGAATTATCGGCAATGGAGTGGAATTGGGTAAATGCAAGATTGTTTTCCAGAAACGGTCTTCAAGAGTATTCCATACTTTTGTATGACTGTTTAATTTTGATTCTGCTCCGTATAGCATTATAGGGATGACTTGCAGCTCGTAAAATAATACCACATGTTTGCAGGTGAACTTACCATATTTATAATTCAAAATCTTGGCTTGAGATATTAGATTATTCATCTTGATGTTATGGGTATCATGGTACAGCATGTGTGAAGGGTTATTATAAACAATAGCTCCTAAATATTTATACTCATTAACAACCTTGAGCGGAACATCTTGCAGATAGCATACATGATTAGACTGTCTACGTCTTTTAGAATTTTTACAAGCAAGAACCTGTGTTTTTTCCAAATTGATGGTCAAATTATTTGATTTAACAAAGTTGGTTAGTGCATTTAATAGATTCTGCAAGCCAATTGGAGTGTGAGACATGAATATTAGGTTGTCAGCGTATAGCATCCATGTGATACGCTGGGACCCTAGTTTAGGAGAGTCTGATGTGATTTGAAGAAAGAATAAGCCCATGTCAAGGATGAAAAGATTAAACAGTATTGAAGCCAAGATGCATCCTTGTTTTAGGCCACGTAAAGTTCTAAAAGCCGCTGACAATAGGCCTTCATATGTAAGCCTAATTCTCATAGTGGTATTTGTGTGTAGTAGTCTGATCAAGGTTAATAAAGACGATGGGCATCCATAAGCTTCTAGTTTGGTATATAATAGGTTTCTATCAACAGAATGGAAAGCCTTTCGGAAGTAGATGAAAGCCAAATATAGCGGCTGTTTTCTTGTGACACTTTGGTCTTGTATCATGCTTAGAGCAATCATGTTGGGCACCATGCCAAGCCCACTCACAAACCGTGATTGTAGAGGATCTCTCTTCCCTTCATGTAATGACCATTTATTTAATTCCTTTAATATGATGCGTCCAAAGATTTTACTAGGAGCATCAAGAAGTGATATTGGTCCGTAGCTGGCTGGGTTTGCACGATCACCCTTCTTATAAATTGGTATGGTGAGTGAACCAGTCCAGGAATTTGGAATGAGCTGAGTGAGTAGTATATTATCAAACATGATTTTAAGAATGTCAGCCCAAATATCTGGATATTGTTTCAAAGTTGCATTAGATAAACCATCAGGGCCAGGTGCCCTGGAATGGCTGCTTTTATTTATGTAATATAAAATGTCATCACGATCATAATTGAGCTCGAAGGGTCTCTCTTTTATTTGAGTTCTCTGAAATGTGACAGAGACTAGAAGACTGTATATTTTTTTATAATAGTCAATCCAGTCTTGTTCTTTGAGTATATTCGCTTGAACTGCCACCTGTGTTCCAGAAGTTGCTTGATTTAGCAGCGCCCAACTTTGAGATGCATTTTTACTAGATAAATTCCTAAGCATTTGGTTCCCATCCTCTTGGTATAACTTGGATTTTGTACCTTTTATCCAATTTTTATAGTTTGTATTAAACCTTGTTAGGACTTTGACTCGCTCCTCTATGGCTAAACTCATGGCTTTGCGTTTAAGGTATCTCAAGTATGTTTTCATACGTTGAACTTCATGATTATGAACATGCAAATGAGGTGTTTGTTTAGTTTCCATCTGGATGGATTTAGGTTGAAACTGTTGCATTAGTTCTGGATAAATCAAACTAGATATGTGTTATTTTTGTCTCACTCGCACAACTTCTGAAGCATAACATATCTTGAATGCATTCAATGATGGTTCTGACCATCTAAGTCTGTTCCTGGCAGTGTTAACCACTATTTGCCCTGGATGAATTCTGCAAGGGTTATGTCTTCTCCATGTTCCTGTGGATCCACGACAAGCTTAACTTGTTGTTTTTGCTTAAGTCAGAGTGTATTACATTAAAGGAGGTTAATTGGGAGAATAATATCACATCCACATATACAAAATCAATAATAGCCGAACTGGTTCCTCTATGCCAGGTGGCAACGGGAGGAATATCTGACGACCAGGCACCATTGAGCACAAACAAGTTTCTGGATTTGGTTAGATTGTTCCATTTTAATAGTCTAGAGCGTTCTTAGAAGCGCTTTGGATCTAGACAGTGTAGATTCAGGTCACCAGTTAATATTGTATGGCAGTAATGTTTTTCTTGAGCAATCTAATCCAGAGTTTCGGTTATGGATTCTAGGAACCTGTCATCGTCTATTCCTTCCGGATTCCAATAAACATTTATAACAGCATAGGTTGCTTGATTTCTCAATAGTTTAACCATTTGAATGAAGGAATTTGGAGAGAACCAGTTTGTCAAGGCAATTCGAGTACTCTGTTTAATAGCTATTAGGAGCGCTGAAGTGGGTCGGCCTAGTTTAGCTTTTTTCGCTGGAACAATTAAGATGTAGTAATTGTTCCAGATAGGAGAGGACAGTAACCAGGTTTCTTGCAGTAAGATGATATCGTAATTTATCAACGTAGAGTCCCGGTTATTAATCAGATGTTTGAAACCCCTAGAATTCCAATTAACTAGGGACCAATTTAATAAATCGGCATCATTTAGCTAATTTTGGTTCTTGGATGTACTGCAGTTGCAGTGAGTGGTTAATGTAGATTGGGATTTGAATTTATCATTTGTTGCAAAAGACACTTGAGGAGACTCTTTAGGCGTTTGGATTGCAGAGGAAGAAAGGGATGATGATATTTCAAAACCCAATTCCAAAAGTTGGGATTTGACCATCCATAAGGTATTGAGGACAACTTTAGAGTTTATCCATAAAATGACAGCTGTTCTATTTTATGGATTTATAAATTCGACCAGCTCCAAGTCGACAGTACTAATATCGTCCAGTGCCGGTAATTCACTGAAGATTTGTAAGACTGAAGCTCTATTCAAACTGTATTGGATACATGGAGCTGGACAACATTTTAGGACAAGAGAATGAATAGCTGGTCTTTTGGTGGTTTGTTTCGGTTTATTTTGATGATCTATATTCATTGCCAAAGGTGACTTTAATTGGTTTTTTGGGATACTCATTTCCTCCATCAGCTATGCGACGGTTGTTTTAATGAGCAATTTTAAGTCTGATTCTACTATCACTTTGCTTTTTGGAGGTTCAGAGTTTAATTTAGTAAGTTCATTATTGGTTAATTGCTCGCGCGCTGGTGCAAGTACTGTTGTACTCTGTGCGTCCGGTCACAAGTTTGAGTTGGTTTTAGGAGGAGATAAAAGTTCTTTAACTCTTTGGGCATCGGCTACTTTATTTGAAATGTGACAATCCTTGTCATGTGGGGTGAAAATTAGGTCTTTTTGCACAGGGTGATTGCTCATATAAGCATCGACTGCTTGACGAATTTCGCTTTGGCGAGACATGCAATTGTCAGTTTCCGCCATTGAGGAATTGAGATTGGGAGAAGATGCTTGATTCAATTCCGATGTTACCGGTAAAGCAGCAACTAGATCATCTAATGGTTGGTAGTACTGGGTCAATCTTTTAGACCTAGTTGGATGTAGATACTTTTTTAAAGAAGCTTGTAGCTTGTATTTTTTTCTGTAATAACTTTACAAGCAGTTGATACTGCAAATTTAGGTTCAGTCAAATTCTTTATAAAATGTTTAGCTTGAGAAGATGACATTTTTTTATGTTTTTAACATTCTCAGATTTCTTTTTTAACTTTGACAAAGAATCTTTTTGTTTGAATTGTTTGTCATATCTTTTGCTTTTTCACAGGGGCCTAAGAACAATGCATAATTTGCATTTGCATTTTCTTTCGTGTTCGTTCGGATCTTAGTTAAATCATATTCCAAGGTTTGTGGTTTTGGTTTAGGGACATCTTCTGTTTGCTCTACAATTGTAACAGGTATCAAAGGTACAGCATGAAATTCTGATCCTATATTATCTGGGTCTAGAGTTTCTTGTGGCAACAGAGATGTCACATTGTCTAATGGTATTATTTGTGCAGATGACTTAGGATTATTTTGTGATTGTGTTTGGGAGAGTGAATGCGAGTGTTGCCAGTTCAAAATGTTTTCAAGTTGGTCGGCTTGGGAGGCAAGTCTTGTATCAAGTGTTTCAAAAAAGTTTCACTAGAGATTGTATTGCAAGATTTATCGCTGTTAAGGCTATTTCTGTGAGGCCATTCGAAGCGTGTAGTTTTACCTCTTCAATAATTGAAGAGACAGACGATTTGTCTAAAGAGGGAAGAGGAGGAGCAGAGGGTTTCATTCTGCATGGAGTGGGAGCAGCAAAGGATAATTCCTTCACAGACTGCGAAATGCTCGAATTTATTAATAAGTCAGATGATCCAGATAGACGTTCTGGCAAGGTATGAGATGAAAATTCAGTGGCATTAGGATCTAGATCAATGATAGCTGGATCATTAGACATACACACACCTGGTTTGCAGATGGGAATAACTCCAGCTCCAGTCAATACACTACGAAGAACGGCACTATCAGACAAAGAGGCATTTTCTTTAGCAAAGACAACAGAGGTGGAGGCATTTACAGGAAAATGTACATTTAAGTTATCTCCAGTAACATCTTGAACTGTACCCTTTTGATGTTTTCCCTCCACACAAGATGGGAGTTTTGCTGAGTTAGTCAGAGAAGGAACAGTGGATTCTGTTGTTGGTAAACGGAAGACATTATTCTCTTGTGCACTTTCATGCACAGTAATTTCTTGGCAAAAGGAGTGAATATCCGCGTACTTTGGATCATTCTTCCTACGGGCGCCTTTTGATTGCACGTTACCAACCAACGGGGTGGATGAGGAGGGAACACGTTTCAAGGGCCGCTCTGGAGAAACAAAAGCTGCCCTATTTATGTTGTTCCTTTGTATTTCAGTTCGTGAAGGCATTCCTGTTTTTAACAAAGAAATTGTTCGTTTCATTTTAATGAAAGGGAGTCAAGACCTCAGTAGAGGGGGGGAGGGGCAGGAAAATGGAGGGGAAAGATGTTTTACCAGGCAAGTACCAGGAAGCACCGTCCCGGAACGCTAAAGCAACAGCGCAACAAGCACGGCAAAGCGGCCAAGCAGTACTTCCAGGTACTTGCTTCAGTGCGCGCGCGTGGTGCGCGCGGTTCCTGGGCTTTATAGTCCCTCCCTCAGAGGGTTAAAGCAAAGCCTGTAAAGAATAAAGGCTTTAGATACGGGTTTATATATATTGTAATAAGCAATATATGTCACTGGTAGTAATTGTCACCTTGTGGATGCGGTAGTCCAAAGTACTGGGTGCAGGAAAAAGAACACAACGAAAGCACGGTCAGCAGAGTATCGCGGCCAAGCGGTACTTCCAGGTAGAGCTTAATTTGTATGAGACCATTATAATCCAAACAGTACACCCATTTCAAGCGATAATATGTCTTCAACCAAAAGCAGCGAAGTTGTCTCCCTCTGAATTACTGAAAGGCATTTGTGGCAAAGTAGTTTATTTGCCATTAGATCTCAAATAAAATGTAGACACTCTTGGAGTGCAACGGCCAATAGATCAATCTTTGATTATCCTAGTGAATGGTGTACCTACAAAAGACAAAAAAAATCTGGCAGCAACTAGTGGAAGCCCTACAATATCTTAAAGACAACAATGAATACTTCAAAGAAATAAACCACCAAAATAATTCAGGACTCCTCAGCAACTGGCCAATTTCAACTTCTAGATCCTACTACCGCCTCCAATATTTTAGACCACTATACAATTCAACCACTGCACTCCAAAGACACCATAGACGATGCACTAGAAACATATCAAATGCGGCAAGCCAAAGGATCTCCAATCAGCATATGAGAAAAAAGTGTAGAAGCGCAAGGCTTTCCTCTACTTTTTCCTACTAGAAAAGGTGGAAGATACGATGGAAGATGTACAAATATAACAGCATCAGAATACCGCTCTTTACGAATGTATTCTGAAGACCCCAGATTCAGATAAAACGTTGAATACATATTCCATCTCCTCTTTGAAAGTGAACTATCAACTCTATGTTACGGAGTTGCACACACATTGAAAACGGGTTCTAATTTTCAAAACATGTCTGCGACGCAGCTACTTCAAAAGGTGCAAGAGAAAGATGAAGTTTTACAGTCAAGTATTACAAATCTCTTGGAAAACATGCGTGGTACGAAAGAATACTGGTTCCGACGTCACGCAGATGTACGGTGTATGCTACGCAACCTTGGCCCAGCCACATGGTTTATACCTTAAAGTTGTGCTGTGTATGCATGGGAAGACATGCAAGATTTCATACGCATAGCAAACGGGAAAAAAAGTAGTTATAGACATGAAAACACCAGGAGAACTCTGCTCTCTTGATCCTGTAAATGTATCAAGGTACTTCCATCATCGCTTTATTGCCATGGTGCACTTAATTTGTAATGAAACAGTTTCTCCCCTCGGAGAAGTCGAACACTTCTTTTGGAGAAAAGAATATGAAGCCAGAGGAGCACCACACGTCCACATGATTTTGTGGATTAAACATGCTCCTAAATTTGGTCAGGACAGTGATGCAACTGTTTTGCAGTTCATTCACAAATATGTCACTTGCAAAATCCCTTCAGAAATTACACATAGCGACCTACATGCACACATTTTGCAGTTTCAAAGACACAAGTGTGGCAATTATTGTCGGTGCATATATAAAAACAAAGGAAAATACTACACCAAATTGGTTTCCCTAGACCAGTTTCAGCAACAGGACAAGTAAACAGATTCATGTATTTGGTTAGACACAGTGTGAAAGGCAAATCACCTAAGAACACATACTGCATAAAACAAACCGAAGTATCAACGTACATCAATGATTAAAATGCAATCATTGCCGTCCTATGGAATGCAAATATAGATGTGCAGTACATTGCAGACAATTCCACTGCCGTTGCATGATATGTCACAGCCTACTAAACCAAAGCAGAGAAAACAGAGCTGAAAGACTTCTGGGATGACATATCATCTGACAAAATACTGTCAAAGACATTGTGCAGCTTTGGCATAAAAATGCTCTCCCATAGAGTATGTGGCTGCTATGAAGCAGCGGACCGTTTAACCAGCACCGCCTTGTATGGGTACTCTGAAAACATAGTCTGGCTAAGACTTGTCCATGCTGCATCCCAAAAAAGTGTTCTCAAATCATACCAAGACATAAAAACAATAGCCAAAAACGATCCCAACAGCCAGGAAATTTTGACAAACAACAGGAGTACCGCTTTGGAAACCATGTGCCTATACCACATAGCCCAAAACTTTTCATACAAAAATAATATTAAATCAGATGAGAAAAAAGGTAAAAATATAGTCAAAGGTTGTGAGGGCAGCATGGTTAAACTTACCAAACGCAGCCTGATTAATCATATGAAGCTATCATTACAAACTCCTCAACATAAAGAACTGTACTATATGTCCATACTGCAACTTTTTAAACCATGGAGAAAAGAAGAAGATTTATAAGACACCCATGGATCCTATGAAGATGCTTTCAAGATGCTATAGTGAAAGCACTATAACATACATAAACTTTATGCAGTACAAAAACATGTTGGACAATGAACACCTACAAGAAGAAGAACTTCAAGCACAACTAAATATAGACACTCCTGAGAGCAGTCAACCTTCTATGACAGGAAGCCAAAAACCACTTGGACAGCCACTCATAGGAAATGAGGCAGAATTAACCATGACTGAAGTAGAAAACACCATGTGTCAGTATGACCAATTTGCAGAAGACTTTTCTCTACTGAAATCACAACTTAACAATGAGCAGTGTAGCATTTTCCTAGAAGTAACTAAAGAAACTATACATGGTGTGCAGCATGAAACTAAAATGTGTACCTGTCAAAACTATAAACCTGTACTGCTGTATGTAAGTGGTCAAGCTGGTTCAGGCAAAACATTCTTAATAAAAATCAGCAGCAAGTTCATCCAACAATTAACAAACAACAAGCTTTCAGCTGTTGTATCCGTCCCCACAGGTTTATCTGCCTACAACATAGGTGGTGTCACTTAACACTGATTGCTACTCCTTCCTGTAGAACACCAAAACAAACTGGACTACTACAAACTGTCAACAGAAGCTGCTATGGAGCTACACAGAGTTTTGAAACAAATGAAAATGCTCATAATAGATGAGGTGAGCATGTTCCCAAACCTAATTTTGGCTTTTATTCACCTCAGATTGCAAGAGGTCCTTAAAATAGACTATGAATAACTCTTTGGAGGAAAGCATGTTATTGTTTTCAGAGATCTCCTTCAATTAACACCAGTGAAAGGTGAACCTATTTTTAAAACATTAGGACACAAACTGTCCTGTAAAACTCTTGGCAGCATAGGAAATGTAAATCTCTAGCAACATTTCAAATACAGAGAACTAACTGAAAATGTGTCAGTCTGCAGACCTCACCTATGCCAACATTTTTAAAAGCATTCAGATTGGTGTACTATCTAAGGAAGCACACTCTATCTTAAATACCAGATGCATCCATGAGCTATACGGACATAGCGCATATGCTACTGATGTCATGGAACAATTAGCACACAAACATGTTAAGTGTATGCCCTTAATGCCAACTCTAGCAAGCTGTGCACAATTCAATGAAACAATGCTGAAAAAAGAAATGTAACCACTAGTGCACATTTACTCCAGAGACAAACTGGACATGCACGGTATGACTGTACCTATGTGGGAACAAGCCACGGCATGACTAAATACCTTAGAAAACTCTATCTCTAACACAGCTGGTTTGGTGAAAATGTTAACATTATGTTTAAACTGTATAGTAATGCTAAAGTATAACCTTGACATGGTTTAGTTAATGGAGCACTTGATACAGTTGTTGGCTTCCAGACATACCACTGTGACAACAGCATTCAGTTTGTCAATATTCACTTTGACAAACGTTTAGAAGTTAAAAGGAGAGGACACTCAACAGCCCGATTCCTTCTTTTCAAAGTTATCTATGTGCGCAGAGAATAGTTTTCTCTTTCTCTAGCAGTCACTATTCATAAATTGCAAGGTCTACCCCTAGATCAAGCATTGGTTGATACTGGCAGCACAGTCTTTAAATAAGGCATGAGTTACGTAGCACTGTCACGCCTACATACATTTGAAGGACTATTTCAAGTCAATTTTGATGCAAGTAAAGTAAACGCTGACATTCCTTGCATCGTAGAAAACAATAGACTACATGTACTCTACACACCCCATCTCAAAAGGTACCCTGTTCCTCAAAAAGGCAAACGTTGTAAAAGAAAACTAGTGCAAAGAGAACTTATACATAATCTCCCAACATTACCACCATAGAAATTGAAAGCAGCTCGTACTCCATCAATTACCACAGCCACAGAAGCATGTACTGAAAATGTACTGAAAAGACAAATGCATACCCACTGCACAAATAAAGAAGAAAACTACCTCTTCAAAGAAACCATATGGACTTCCATCAAATGGCTTAGACACAGAACTGCCTGGTGCATTCAAATTTTCAAATACAACTGGTGTAAATTGCTATGCAAATGTTACTCCTTCACAGAAATGGAACAACCAATCCTGACAACAGTTACAGTGTTTCTGGAATAAGGCAGGAATTGGACTACTGTGCAGGAATGGTGAGATTCACTATGAACACACAAGAAGATCCACAAGAATTTCTAATGTACTTACTGTAAGTACTGGAAAGGAAAAACATACCTATAAATGAAATTACAGATTTCATATATGTGGAAACATACATGCACTCTCTGCAGCGATGATGCATGAACAAGTCCCTAATGAGCGCTTTGTGTATGTATTTATACCTAACTGTGAATCCATTCCATTTCAGCAGCTTGTACAAAATGCAAACCATAGCATATTATGTACTAGTTGCAATTCCGATAATCGTTCCACCTTACAGATACAATCACATAGCCAATACGTTATAGTAATAGATTTACAATACAATGCAGATGGTACCAAAAACAACTGCAAGCTTACTTGCTTCACACGTGGGCAAGTATCACTTGGCAAGAAAACCTTCACAACAGTAGGCATAATCTACCACAAAGGTGCTACAACCGGTGCAGTCACTATACTGCATACATTAAAAAGAAATGTGGATGGTTTGAATGCAATGATACTTCCATTACTCTGAAGCAGAGATAACCAGCAAATCTTGCAAATGCCTACTTAATATTCTTGAAACCAAAATGTACTCACTGATCTATAAAAGTAGAATAATCTACCTACGAATACCCACCAGTACATATATAATTGCAAAAGGAAAATAACGTTCTACTCTGTGGAACTGGAACAACTTAGCATACAGCAACTATCCAACAAAAACATCAGATGCGCTGCCATACAGTTTTTCCCCATAGAAACAACAACTATAGAAAAGATACACTAATGCTGTTTCCCACATAGGCCCTCATCACGAGTTGGGCGCTAACCCCGGCGGGGGCTATTAGCCCTACTGCCAAAGCCCCCAGCGCTATTAGCACCGGATCATGGGTTTGGCGGAACAGTAAGTCCCTTTTCCCGATTGGGCCCATTCGGGAATTTCCCATTCCCCATTGGGGCCAATGGGGAATGTTCGGTGCTATTACCACTGGCGGTATTACCACGGTGGTAATAGCACTGAAAATCAGCCAAATTGCGGTGGATTTGCCTCCAGCTCAGAGCTGGGGGTAAATCCACCAAGCCTGTGATTTGGCAGACCCTTAAATGCGGCATAATAGCATTACTGCCGCATTTAAGGGTTACTGCCAAACTTGTGATAATGCCCATAGTACTTAAAAAGAAAAGTACTCAGGATGAAGGTCTACAAACTGTCCTCAATAACCTCTGAAACCACCCACTGGTAGAATAAGGCAACAGCTGTCTAACAATGCCCATACTAATGCAATTAAAACAAAAATACATGTAACTACACCCATAGTGCTGCAAAGGCACTTCACAATAGTGAAAAATGTAAATTTATCAACAAGAATGAACTTGCTTGAAAACATACCCTGCAAAACTGAGAAACTGTAAATAGTTAGAATACGCCCACTGGTATCTAACTGCAACCATGATACTTCAATATTACTTCCCATTCCTACACAATTTGAAATCCACCACCAAAAATGAACGTTTTTCTGATGAAACCCGTCAACACTTATTAAGTATAAATAACCAACATACACCATCTGGTATATTACTGCACCCACAGTACTACAATATTACTTTCAGCAGTCAAACTGCCAAAATCAACCTTCAGCAATCACAGTGCTACAAACATACCCTCAACAACTTCCAAACTTTCAAGAGATAGAATATGCCAAAGGGTATCTAACTGCCCCCACAATTCTGCAATATTACTGTGCAATACCACAGTACTTAGAAAACATCAACAGCAACCAAACACATAAAGAAATACTGCTAAAAACAGGAAACAGTTAAACAGTTAGAATACGCCACCTGGTATCTAACTGCAACCATAGTACACTTCCAAAAGGAAACTCATACACCATTTCAATTCCTCCTACTGCAACAGTGCACATAAAACATTGCTATAAGCAGTGCCCAGGTCAATAAAATGGACTGTGCAACATAACAACACATAAATATAAAAGGTTTTTTTTAAAGTCTTGCATGGATTTTTTCCCACAGACCCAATGATTGTGTGAACAAACATCGGAACTGAGCACATTGCACAGTGTACTTGTTTAAAGCATAGTACTTATGAAGTACTAACTATGAGAGTCCACAAAGTATGCAAATGTCTGCAAAGCAACATTACGAAGTACCTACCCTAACATGTTATGTTTTCTTTTATCACAGAGAATGAAACAACGATTTATCCTACATTTCCAAAACTGTATAGGCCCTCAACAATACAAACAGTAAGTATACAATTATTGGTGTCATACCTCTTTGCAATCTGCAAATTGCAATCTGTACACATATTTGTGCAATGTATATACCAGTATCACAATGTTGAGTGCATAGCTATAATATACTGTAGTGGGTGTGGCCAGGGCCTAGACTCTTGGGTGCTTGGCCTGCAGTCTATGGACTCCAGGCATGCACCCAAGACTCTAGGACCTGGCCACAACCGCCACAGCATAATACAGCCATGCATGCAAACATCTGCCCACTTACCACAACCCAGAAACATAACAGAGCCAACTGAGGCCCTATTCAGTTTACAGTACTTTCAGCCAATGGACAAACTCTTTGATGCCTGGCCTCTGCACCCAAGACTTTACTAACTGCCCACAACCAATACATCATAATACAGTATACTACGAAGAATCTGCCCAGTGGCCACAACCCAAACCCATAAGGCATCCACTTGAGACCCTGTCCACTTCTGTACACATAGTATTCCAGTACGTGCAACCAGACAGCACACTCTTGAGTCCAATAAGCCAGCCGGCTGAGGCCCTTTTCACTTTTCTACACATACCATTACATGACTTCAACCAGTGGACACATTCGTGGACTCATGAGTGCATCGCCTCCTGCCATGCACCCAAGACTCTAGTAGCTGATCACAATCACTACACCATAACACAGCCCTGCACTGAACAATCTGTTCACTGGCCAAAACCCACACACATAAGATAGCCACCTGAGACCCTGTCCACTTCTATACATATAGTATTCCAGTACCTGCAACCAGTCAGCACACCCTTGAGTCAATAATCCAGCCGCCTGAGGCCCTGTCCACTTTTCTACACATACCATTGCAGTACTTCGATGTGTTGGCACACTCTTGAACTCTTCACCACATCGCCTCCAGCCATACACCCAACATTCTAGTAGCTGGTCACAATCACCACAGCATAACACAGCCATGCACCCAACAATAGGTACACTGGTCACAACCCACACACATAACCCAGCCACCTGAGGTCCTGTCCACTTCTATACACATAGTAGTCATGTACATGCAACCATTCAGCACACTCTTAACTCCAATAAGCCAGCCACCTGAGGCCCTGGCCAATTTTCTACACATACCATTACAGTACTTCAACCAGTGGACACACTCTTGGACTCTTAAGTCCATCGCCTCAAGCCATACACCCAAAACTATAGTAGCTGGCCACAATTACCTCCCACTGCATACAGTATCATACACCCAAGAATCTCGAAACAGTACAATAAACCACCTGACACACATCCTGTCCACTTTTGTAAACATATTATTACACTACTTACAGCCAGTGGACAAATGCTTGGGTACATGGCCTCCAGCCATACACCCAAGAGTCTAGTAACTTTACAGTAGTTCAACCAGTGGGCACACTCTTGGACTCTAACTAACTATAATAGCTGGCCACTAATTCTTTGGGACTTACATTTTACCTGTTTTTAAAATAACTACTGGATGGATTTTCACCAAATGTACAAAAGCATGCTTTTGGGACCAAGCCGCAGCTCCTGCCGCAAATTTGGTGAACATCCATCGAGCTGTTTTGAGCTGTACATGTGAACAAAGTTTTTGTCCATTCAGTCTATGAAAAAAACTAAAGTTTGCCAGCCCCCCCCCCCTATAACATTGTCCCTGCTTGACGAAACCTCACCAAACGTATCAGTTCAGAGTGGGCATATACTTTTTTTGCAAAGTTTGGGGAGGGTTCATCCAGAGGGAGTGAAGTTATAAGCCGCCCAAATACTGGTCTTCCTATGGGTTTAGCAACTTAACCATAACTACACACCCACTACCGCAGGCTGTGTAATTACTTCTAATCAAATCAATCTTCACTGTAGAGAAGGTATTACATTCATTAGCCAAAGATAAAGAAGGAGTAACACACGTAATTGTACATGGCAGACAGGTAAAAGTTCTTACGGTTGCAAATATGGCCTTTGGTCTATTAAGGGCAAGATCAATTTGTTTTTGAAGACAGCCTGCTTTCACTGCAACAATGCCCTCTTTATAATTTTTTTAATGCTGCCTTGGCCTCCAAAAGGTCTGCACAATATTTGTGTTTTAACCATAGCTTTTCCTTACAATGATATTATTTTTTTCTTCTTCCTCAATGAGTCATTGAACCACTGGTTATTCCTACAGCTAGTTTTATTGGTACGGGTAATGGGAGCAAACTAGTCACAGTTCATATGTAAACAAGTCATGAGATTTTGTATATAGTTAATCACACCTTAAATCAGTTGAACAGGCCGAAAAACCTTTCAGTAGATCAGAGATACTGATAGTGTCCATTTTTTGTTGTTTTTACTACGTGTAAGCTGGGTACTGTAATTAGTGATTGTTCTGTGTTGTTTTAACTTGTTTGGAATGGCAGATTTTATCAAAAAATGATCCGACCATATGACTGGTATGTTCTCGTGGTGGTATACAGTCTTACCTCTGAACATAACTATGCCCAGACAGTGACCTCCTACGTGAGATACAAAATCAGTCAATAGCGAGAAATCATGAGAGAACATGATATCCTTGAGCTGTAGATATTCAGGACTATCTGATATATTGCACCAGATGTTGAAATCATCCAAAATGATTATATTTTGGTAGCGTAGAGCTTGTGCTCCCAAATAACTATCAAGCCATTGTAAAAAGAAGCTGATTTGGCATGGAGGTCTATAACACAACACCAAATGATAGTAGCAGTTGTAGGGTATGTGTAATGTACACCTTAACAGTTGGGACTGTGTATCCCAAGTTAAGATCTGGAAATTCAGTAACTCCAAGGAGGTTCGCACAATAATGTCCACTCTTCCTCCCCTTGTACACTCTCTTTTTGCCCACTTAATTTGAAAGTTCTACAGCACCAAAAGATGAAAATGAGCAGCCGAAGTATCATTGAACCAGGACTCTGTTATAAAGAGGATTTCCAGGTTCATGGTGACGATAAGGTCATGTATTGCAGCAGCATTTTTTATAGATTACCTTGTATTAATCATAGCAACTTGTAATAGGGTAATAGGATGCTCCATTAGTGCATCTTTTTTGTTGGGAATCCCCAGGTACCTGATTATATTCAGTGTCCTAAGGGTAATGGTTCCATCCCCCTTTGGTTGCAACTCCTGTATTACCTTAATGGAGTAGTTCAATGTGAATACACAGCAATATCTAGAGTCTGGATCAACCAGTCTATTAAGATAAATTATAGACGGCAATAAATCTTACTGTGGTATGCTTCTAAAACAATAAACGTGTCATTTCATAAACCAATGGCAGAACCCCACGTCGACTGTTAAACTGGGCAAGTCTCTTGAGCCCGCGGCGTGCTTGAATGACGCAACCACGGGCGACTACATCATGAGAACAAGAAAAGAAGTCTGAATGACTTTGAAAGGCTAAAAAGGTGCACTCTGAAACACACAGGTCAGCATCATTCAATCCCCATTACACTTAGAAGTAAAAAGGTTTTAAAATCAATCACAAGATTTTAAATATATTTTCAGCACGTAATTTTCGTAATTTTCAGATTAAACTAAAATAGACAAAGGCTAGCATTTCTATTGCAAAATCACAGCGTTATGCCCTGTTTACGGACACCAACAAACTGACTCACTCACTTTAAGAGATGGACACTGACAGGTTTATCATCAAACTACCTAAACCACTGTTGCTTCTTTTATAAAAATGTGAAATTAACTTGACTCTTACACTAGATGCCCTTAGGGATTCTCTGCGCCTTCACCCAGGTGTCACCTGATAGTGAGTGCCTCAGCCAATCACATTAAGTGATGGACGCTGATTCATGTATGCATGGTTTTCTGCTGCTTTCTCCCTCAAAAACCTTGCATGCGCGGTTCTCACATTGGCTGCCCTAAGGGGTTCTATGCTCATCCTCTCAAATGTCACCAAATGTCACATGTCTCGTTCACTCACTTGAAATGTGACTGGTATTCATCACTTGCCTGAATGCCTGCCACATTCCGCCCGGCAATCACATTAGCATGACTCTCACATATGCTGCACTCTTCATTGCATTGCTGCAGGGAATCTACAAGCTGAAGAAATGTGGTAGTGGATATGGTGCATATAATCAAAGAGGACTTCTGAAGATCACAATCTTCCTGGACACACTCTCTGCAGGTGTTCCAGATTTCAGACTGGTCTATCAAAATATGGCCAAAGCAACTGGCAGAACTGAATCTATCAAGACAAGCTCAGAGACAGACCATTTAAGAGTCGGCCTACACTTTGCTGAGTGTTCTCAAGAAGATATGACATGGAGTATCGGCATGGGACATAGATTTATTGTCATGGAGACTGCATGAGATTCTGAATATTCCAGTGCCAGTAGAACCATATCTATTGTGTGAAGAGTTGCAATCCTGAGGCACCATGCATCAAGTAGAGAAGCAATGGATACAAACTCTCTATGAGGTGCTCTATATCCATGCCTGCATGAATCATGAGGACTCTACACTAAAACTGTATTCCCTGAAGAACTGTGTGGGAACCCCCCACACAAGATAAGAGGATATTCTCAAGATCAGCCTATGTGATCAGAATTCAAACTCAACCAAGTGCATGTTGAGTGCAATTTGAATGGAAACCTTCAGTAGCAAAGCTCTATTACAGCGTAATGGATCCTACATTGTGCAGTGAAATGCTTCATGCTGTGGTGTACCTGTGGAGATTGCCAGCTGGATCACTTTCTCAAATTTGGTAATCTGTTGCAGTTTTATTCTGCATTCACCAGTGCGGACTGAGCTAGTGCTATTGGACTGACCTGAAGTGTCCTATCATTACTGAACTAACTCTAACTAGCATATCTCTTGGATATGAAAATACAAAGCACTAGCATCACCGTCACCTTCGTAGAAGCATCAAACAGACCACTGCAGTTGACATAAGACATACTGGAAGAGTACCAAAAGTGCCAAAGGAGATTCATTCCCTGTTGGAAAGCTCTACTCCAACAAATGGGAGCTCCTTCCTGAATTCCATCTACTTGCTAATGTTTACAGTTGCTTCCTTCAATCCATTGAAATGTTTTTTTGGACTTCTTTGCAAACTTAGACACAAGGATCACACCTGTGATCTGATCTACATCCTTGTAGCTGGGTTCATCATGATTATCAGTTTTACTTTGTCGTGACAAGTAGCAGTGAGCTTGTCAATGCACCATAGCTGCCTCCTGTATAACAGAAGTACACTGTTTTGAATGTATTGTGTGATGAACATCTACTCATCACTCATCAGCAATCATAAGCAGCTGAAGATTGTCTGCTAACCAGTACCCGTTGCAGCCGGCTGATCTCAAGAAGAAATGTTTATGTTTCAATATTTAGTAACTGGTGAAGTTTCTAAGTGAATATTTTAGCAACAAAGTATACTGACATGTTTGACATGCTCTTTTGTCTCTTCACTCCCATGATACCTATGAGGCCTGCAAAACCTGCTCTATGTCTCATGGGGGAGAGAGGGCAAAAAGACACATATTACTGCTGGGGTTTGTTGCCTGCTCTCTTTACTGTTGCACAGTGACATGTGCATGCTGTTCCCTACCCTTACTCCAACCACAGCCCCTGCTAGGAGGGGGTCATGGATACTCCCCCGGGGTGTAGGGAAGGTTCTGGAGGTAGGGGTGATACAAATCATGTCAAAAGAAGAAGATAGGAACTAGGATAAGTAGGCTGTGTGTATACATGGGCAAATTTGATTTTGACAATGTGCATTCATGCACTGAAGATGAAACGCAATGTGCATGCATGGTCATTGTGATGTCGTATAATGTTTAGTTATTAGCTCCATTAAATTTGTGATTCAGATAAAGAACATTCAGCCAATATCTTGGACTAACCAACACATGGGGACATGCAGGAATAAAGGATTTATTTCACTCAAACATCCTTTTATAGGTACATATTCCTACCATGTGTATCCTTATATATTCAGATGCACATTGTGCATGCAGACATGCATGTCAGTGAAAGGGGTGTTTTACAGACATACTTAACTCCTTTTCAGGAAGATTTCCCAGCATGCCAGGTGGGCACTCGTTGCTCTTAGGATGTCAGTTGCCGTTCTCCAATATCACGCAGGAACAACCATTGTCTGTTCTTTTTTTATGTTGCTTTCACTTTACTTGAATTGATATTATTTCATCTGCTAATTTCTTTTTAGCTCATTCTGCGTGCAAGCGCGTGACTGGACGCTTGTTATTTTCTATTTTGGTTACCAGATTTTCGTTTTTTATTATTTTTATTTACTTATTTATGTTCCTTATACATCGATATATCAGTGGGAATGTGCCGGGCGTATGTTATGTGCAGGTGCTGGCATATATTGGCAGAGCCAGCTTGTGCATGTTTTCTTATAGTATCCTTACTAGTATCATGTACAAAGTAAGCATGAGTATGTCAGTAAGGGAAAACTGGCATTCATGGACCCAGCCAGCATGAAAATGTTTTTATTCTGGTATATATTGTGGGTATAGGCATTTGCATATGCGCTGTGCACTGTTGGGGACTTGCATATATTTGATTTTTTCAAGCGTTAACCTACAAAATCGATTGAAAATCGCCTGGCTTTTTACCTAGTTTTTCACAGAAAGTCTGCTGTATAATGTATCATTTTAAAACATTATTCAAAAACATTTCTCGGCGGAGTACACGCCAGAACCACCCTTGGTTGGTTTAGGCTCCCTCGTTACACCTTTTTTCCGCTCATGCATATTTGTGCCAAATATTTATGCCCCTCTAATCAAGAAAATCACCAACCGACACTGCTCTTGGCAGTCTGATGTAATACAGTACATGAGCCAGAAGGCAGTAGCCAGAAGGCAGCATGCAATGAAGCATACATTGTTGCATTCTGTGCCAGCTCAGCATGAACTCATGTCAAGTGTTGGGAGGCATAGTTTAAAATTAAGAAGAACAATTCTGGGAACCCTATAACTGTTCTATAACGTAGTGGAACCATTATCATTAAAGAAATGAAAGTCGTGGAACTCAGAACCCATTAGTTCCCCCTCACTTTCGCCTCTGCAGCCACACTCGTTAGCAAACTGCTGGGTTGACTGCTCCTCCTACAGTGCTGCTGCTGCCCCTAAAGATTCAATTTACTGTAGAGCAGCATAGTGCCATCCTGCTCCCTTCATTGTCTCCTGCTGTGGTGTGCGTGTCCATGGTTACCGTTTTTAGTGCACCCACATATTTTTGAAAGAGTTTACACATGTTGTTTAACCTTTCAGCATGTATCACAATCTTCATTTTGCCATTTATCTGTGTACATTTTGTCACTGTACACTTATATATGCAGATAATTTTCATCCACAAATTGTCCTCATTATGGACTAATCCTCATTTTGGAGAGAAAGCCTACACAACTGCCTGTTCCTCAGTTTTCTCTGAAGCCATCATCAGCAGGAGTATGCTAGCTGACCCTGCTGTAATTCAAGCATGCGATGTGCAGGTTGTACTAACAAGGCAAATTAAACCTGATCCTTCAAGCCTTGGAAACGAATGATAGGAGCAGGCAGTTTCCAAGCATGGACGCGGTGCCATGAACCTTAATTACTGAGGACACAAATGTATTAAAACAAATTGTTAATTTGATTATTCTATCCACCGAGGGCATCTCCCTTGATAAAACATGAAACAATATTATTATTGAATGCTAATGTCTGGGAGCGGATTGCAAAGCTTCATTACCGAGATATACATCTTTTTTTTTCTTCTACATAATCCTCAAATTCTGCAACACTAAAAGATATTTTAATGTTTCTCAACAATAATATAAATGTAACTTTTATGCAGCATTATGGGTAACACATTCCGTTTTGCTTCTGGTTGGATCTTATCGTTCTGAACCGATAATGAAATCGAGCAGCAGGTCCATTCCGAAGGACCCCGCTGAAGACAGTTATACATAAAAACCTTAAAGCATGGTGGCAGCTCGAGGGCAGGCTATTTATCTTTCCATGATGAAATGTGACCTGAATACAGTCCAGCACAAAGGTCAACGTCAGTGCTATGATGTCTCCATTTGCTAGACTTCGCGGCCAGTGCTGAACGAAAAAAGGGCTGCATTTTAGATGGCATGCTATGTAGGGTCAGTGAAGCCCAGCTTCTTATGTCTTTTTCATGGCCTTTTTGAAAGAGTATTATCCTATATTATCTTTAAAATGAAAGCAGGATGGTGCATCTTTTTTTGTTTATATTTGCATCATTTCAACATCAATCTCCATGCTTTACTGTTTGAATTGTCAGTGGTCAGATGTCAGGCAATGACGTTCTGGTTTGATACATCACTTGACGTCTGAAGAAAGCAGACTCTTTCTTGAAGCCATCTTGCCCTTGCCAACCCTTGACAACATACGGAAGAAAGGTTGTACAGTGACAAAGATTTCCATAAGGAGTAAGAGCTCACCGGCAGAGAACATATCTTAGCAAGGACTGCAGTCAAGCAAAGGTTCCCTTTTGACCCCTTTTTACCCCTCTCTACCTTACATGTAAACTATGCCCCACATAAGGGATGACTTAAATATGGATCCACCTACTTCAATTAACACATCCACAACTGTGGTATGACGGGATCAACAGTATCAATCTTTAACTCTCACGGGAATGAGCAGGATCCACGTTAAGATAGAAGCAGCCTGTGTTTATTTACAAACATGATGATGCATACACCCGTAAGTGAGGGCCACATCCCTAGAATGGTAGTGCTGCCTAGACGACCCTGTACGTGCAGTGCATGAATGACCGGGGCAGGGGATAGACTCCCATAGCCATAGGACAGCTATGTAGAGTGGTACTGTGCATCAACACAACCACAACAGCCTGAGTGCAGTCCACCACAACCACGCGTTCCCATGCAGTGTACCTCCATGCACATCCACAACAAGCACCACATGGTAACTGAACAGAATGCAAGTTGAATGCGTCATTGTTGCTGTCTTCATTCACACTTGTTGGCATGACCTGCATCACACAAATGTAAGTAGCATTGTACTCAAACCACCCCCTATGTACCCCACAGGCAAACGTCGATCCCAACAGCCCGGTGATGATGGCGATGAGGCCACACAGACAATGCGCCCACAACACCGTGCCTCCACCAGCACCCCCAACAAAGGCCACACCCATGGGAGACAACACCGGGGAACACCCACCTCACCCCGACGCAGCCCCGCCAGACAGCAGCGGCAGCCACATGGCCACAGGGAGGCGACCGTCAGCTCACCTGGACCCAACATCCACAGCCCTGATGCCGAAGGAGAGAGTCCGGAATGGGAGCCCAACGTGGGAGCAACACCTCGACGTGTGCATCATGCCACCGCACAACACTCCCACAGCAGTAGTGATGGGGAAGGGGTGTCAACACCCCATGGAAGCCCAAGCCCAGGCAGACAGCAGGCAGGGAGGCCCCATGTGCCTGTGCATGGCTGCAGCACACCAAAGCCCGATGTGGACACTCCGTCCTATGGGAGCCCAGAGGGACATCGATCAGAGCCAGGCAGCCCAGTCCAGCCTGGTGGCATGTCACCATGCAGCCCCCCCCGGCAGTGGCCAATTCGCGGTCCACCACCTGATGCACCATTAGAGGCCTTTGTCACAGGGGCAGCAGTCATGGGCCGACTGGATGTCATTGAGGCAAAACAGGCCAAGGTGGAAGCAATGGCAAAGGTCCAGAGCCGGCACATTAAGGCCGTGAGCACTTCCATCAGGCATGGGTGCCGGTACATTGCACAGGACAATGCCCACACATGACAAGTTGTGCAACAATGCACCGCTGCCCTGACAGGCTTTGGGCAACGAGTCCGCGAATTCACGGAGGCAGTGTCTGCACTTGCAGAACAGCAACTTGAGGCCAATAACCTCATGCGCCAGAACATGATGGGCAGCGCTTCCATACCCTCAACTTCCACCACACCCACAGAGGGTTCACTAGACCCATCTCCAAGGCGCCACCTGAGGGCACGCATACCGGAGGGTCCTGGGAGAGGGAAGCACCCGTGCCCATCCTAGTGGTACATGGCATCATTGTTGTTGGCCTGATGAGGCAACTGTACAGTTTGGGGTTGTGCACTGGGGGGAGGGGGGATTGTTGGGTGTTCACTGGGGGGAGGGGAGATTGTTGGGTGTTCACTGGGGGGAGGGGCGATTGTTGGGTGTTCACTGGGGGGAGGGGGGATTGTTGGACGGAAAATAAATCACGTTAAAAAAATCACAATGCATGGACAGTGGTGATTGTTACAAATGCAATTTAATGTTGAAGTGACATATGTACAATTTACCTATTACCCATTTCCAAAAGAATCCATCAATCAATCCCTGTCTGGCCAACCTCCCTTCCCTCAGCCCAACCCTTTGTGCAAGTGCAACACCTTCTGGCACTTCATCGCCCTCACCACCATCCTCAGGTGGCTGCACATGAGCATCTGAGGGCAGTGGCACATTTCTGCGACAACAGATGTTGTGCAGCATGGCACATGTCAGTACAATTTTTCAAACTTTTTCTGGTGCATACATCATTGCACATCCCGTGCGGTCGAGGCAACGGAAGCGTGCCTTCAGCAGGCCAAATGCCCTCTCAACGCAGATCCGTGTACGGGCATGGCCAATGTTGTATGCCCGCTCCGCCGCCGTGTGTGGGTGATGCACAGGGGTCATGAGCCACGTGTACTGGGGATATCCCGAATCACCTGCATGGAAAGAAAGCCGGTATGGGGACAAGGTAAGTCGAGTGGGTGTACAGAGCCCTGTCATCAGTGTGATTTTGCCATATTTGTCATTTGGCCTATAACATTGTGGAGTGTGCTGTCCTACGGCCACGATTGAATCAATGGGGTACTCTCCACTTGGTACACCTATGTTTCTGTATGTAACAGTACTCATACACTTGTCGCAGGAAGAGGGGGCCCTTCCATCTACTTCTGCTTGACAGAAGTGGCTGCCTCATTTGTCATTGCAAATCCCTTTGGCTACAGTTGCATTTGCTGCTCTTCACTATTCTGTACTGTTATCCATACATTTCCATGGCCATTTTGGGGACAGTGTTTGTGGGATGTGCATTGTCATTACTCGGCCTACTTATGTGTGGAGCATTCGTGGATGTGCCAGCTCATGGATTGGATTTTCATTACTGTCGGATGGCCAGGGTGGGATATCTGTACTGTGTCAGTGTTGGGAGCCATGGTGCTACTCACGCAGGAGGCCTTGTTGTGGTGGGACTTCCATATGTCACTGTGCCGCCACATGTCTGACATCCTGCATGGGTGTGTTCTGTTGTGTTGGACATGTACAAGGTTCATCGTGCAAGGCGCTTGAATGTGTATGCTGCTGTGATGCTGCTGACTATTGGGAATGATGGATTCTGTGACAGGCATCATCAGTTGTGGATTGACATGCTTTGTGGTATACATTTGTACTCACCCAGTAGCCATGTGTTTTAGCCTCGGTGCCTTTCTATGTACGCTGGCAGGGTACTGTTGCGTAGGACCATGGAGTCGTGGGTGGATCCTGGGTAGCGGGCACAGCAGTGGCTGAAGGTGAGGTCAGGGCCACATGTCATCTGCATGTTGAGGGAATGGTACTGTTTATGGTTCGTGTAGGCAGCCTCAAGTGCCTCAGTTGGTACAAGTGCCACATGTGTGCAGTCCAGGGCTGCTATTACATTCGGGACTTGGGCAATGGCATAGAATTGACCCTGGAGCTGGTGCACCTGTGCCTGTGTGGCTGGCAATGCAATGTGTTCGTTCACATGATTCAACAGTGCATCAAGCACCTCTCCCAGCATGGCACTGAATGTGGACTGCGCCATTCCATGCATCATGGCAACGGTATGTTGGTAGCTGCCAGTCCCAAGAAATTGAAGCAAAGACACGAGCTTCACGAGGGGAGGTACTGCCATGCTGGTGGCTATGCGGCTGCATATGTAACCATGGATTGTGTCCAGCAACTGGGTGATGGTTGCCCTGTCCAGCCGATATTCTGTCACCAACTGACCATCAGTTAGGGCCCAGGGTGTTGGCCTGACCCTGGGGATGGCTGGCCGCCTTGCTGGTGCTGCTCTCCTCCTCCTTCTCCTCATCCCTACTGCCCCCTGCACTCCCAGGGCCCTGGCCTGGTTGACTGGCCTCTGTAGCTCCAGGCGCAGCAGGTAGAAGTCAACATCAAGGCTGTCGGCTCCAAATGGCAGCATGGTTGGTGTTGGGAAGGGTGTGTATTGCATGGGTGGGTCCTTTGTAGGCCTCTGATTTGCATTGCCTCCACCTGGGCCCTCATTGCTTTCTCCTCCCTGCTCCTGCTGGTGTAATGGGGTTGGGGAGCGTGTGTTGTGCATGGGTGGGTCCTTTGTAGGCCTCTGATTTGCATTGCCTCCACCTGGGCCCTCATTGCTGTCTCCTTACTGCTCCTGCTGGTGTAATGGGGTTGGGGAGGGTGTGTTGTGCATGGGTGGGTCCTTTGTAGGCCTCTGATTTGCATTGCCTCCACCTGGGCCCTCATTGCTGTGGCCTGTTTTCTGTTACTGTTGTAGACTCATAAGATGTAAGTGGAGAATGCCCTCCATAGTGTTTTCTCCTGTGTGCTGAATCCCAAGTATGATGTCATGGAATGTTGATGACAGTGTTCCTGGTTGGGGTTATCTAAGTGTTCTAATGTTGTCAGTTGGAGAAAGAGCTGAAGGAGAGGAGTCTCTACATGTTGGGGGTCTTCTTCCTTTATTAAATACTAATTAAAACTTTAATATCACTTACCTGTCTGCGCCAGCCTCTTCATAACAATGGCGACGAGGATGGGATGAGGTGGCCACAGCAGACAGGTGAAAGGAGACCTCCAACAGCCAGCCGTACCTGTTTTGCTCCTGAAGGCCGCTGAGTGACCCCAGAGCCCGGGAGAAGAGGAGCGGCGGTCCCACCCTAGTCAGCAGGAGCCGCGGTTCGCCGTGGGCTGCTCCGCATCATCTGTGCGTTGAGCGGCCCCCCAGTGCGAATGACAGGACGACCTTCGAGGTCCATCGGCGTGGAGTGGCTCGCAGAGGGACGATCGGTACTGCCCCAGAGCCCGTCTGAATAGAAGCGGCGGCCCCGCCCCAGCAGGAGGAGCCGTGGGTCGCCGTGGGCTGATCCGCACCTTCCGTGCATTGAGCGGCTCCCCCCATTGCGAAAGACGAGACGACCGTCGAGCGGCCACCTACCCTTATAAGTGTCACCTGGAGACGTGCTGGACAGGCGCCATCAGCGCGGGGGGAGGTTGCTCCGCTGGTCCCTGGCGTTGAGCGGCCATCATACCCCGCGGCCGCTGCCAAGTAAGTGTACATTTTGTATCACGCCGCCGCGGATTTCCGCACGGGCCATCCCCACGGTTTTTTTTTTGCTTCAAGCAGGAAGGAACACTGTTCGAGCCGAATTACCGTGTTCCTCATAATAGAGGGACAGGTTGCATCAGGAGGGAGCAACGCTTTTACCGTAGCACATGTAATAGAGAGTCAATTACAACTGATACAGCACTGTTTTGGGTACAGTGCTACTGCAAGTCATTTGAGAGGGTGGAAACTGAACTGTAGAGGCAAAAAGGGGCTCCAGTGACTGCAAAGGTATCCCAGCATCAAAAAGAAAAATCCTGTCGTGACAACTCAACAGATTTGAGGTTTTTTTTTCTCTTTTCCAACAAGCGCACAGGACTTAAGTTAGCAGAGCAACAAAGAAAAAAAATCTCTGCTCTGAAATAGAATTGTGACTTGAAGACATGGCAGCTTTACCTGGCATATCTGGACCACCCATATTTATGCCCACGCCAGGGGCGGCAAAAATTGCTTGGCCCCAATGGCGCAAGGGCTTTATGCATTATATGAAGGCAGCCGGGGGAACGGCATATTCCAGCGAAAGGAAATTAGCGTTATTGCTTCATTTTTTGGGTTATGAAGGCCAAAGAATTTTTGAGACTCTCCCTCATTTAGCAAGTGATGGAAGCGGGGATGAATTGAATGATTTTGAGTCAGCTTTGATGAGACTAGACGAACATTTGAACCCAAAAAGAAGCACGATCTTGGAACGTTACAATTTCCGCATGCGCATACAAGCCCATGGGGAGTCTGTTGAAGACTATGTAACTGCCCTCCGTCATCTGGCTCTAACGTGTAAGTTTCAAGGAAGTTTTGACGAGCACATTCGCGATCAATTCATGACGCATTGTCGGTCAAATAAGATACGCGAGGAACTGTGGCTGAAGGACGAGCCGAACTTGGACGAGGTATTGGATTTAGCCAAACGTGTAGAACATTCGCTGGCATGTGTTGCCAAGCTATCGAAGGCTGAAGGAGGAGATTCTAAAGAAGCCAAGCCGGAAGTATTGAAGGTGAATGAAGGGAAGAACAAGAGGAAGGGAAGAAACAAACAGAAGGAGAGGAGCAATGTAGAAGAAAGAAGAAATCAAGAGTCAACGCAAAGAGAAGATAAAAAGGATGAGAGATTGTGCTATAGGTGCGCCAGTGCGACTCATTTTGCTTCTTCAGTGGTGTGTCCAGGGCGGAAGGTGATCTGCAATAAGTGCAAAAGGAGAGGACACTTTGGGACGTGCTGCAAGAACTATCAGTTTAGCCAAATCAATCAAAGGACAGTCCTATACGTGAATGAAGAGGAAGAAGGGAGGTCATCAGAAGATGACACCGTAATGACTTTGCAAAATGTCATTGTGAACACTGTCAATGTTGTTGGTAGGGATGATATCCCGGATGATTGTGAGCGCCCATATACTGTTGTGACCGTGAATGGATGTAAAGTGTCGATGATGGCTGATTCGGGGTCGAAGGTCACTTTGATATCCAAAAGCGCATTTGAGGATGGAATGAAAGGGGCAGTGTCGACATTATTGGTGCCAGACATAAGTCCAGGGGGGTACAACCAAGAAAAGATTGATTTGCTGGGGTATGTTTGGAGTAAGTTTGAATTTAAAGGACGATGCTGTGAAGGGAAAGTGTATGTGACAAAGAAGGGCCTATCTTTGCTAGGATGGAGAGAGCAAAAGAATTTGGGAATCAGATTAGATCCCAACCATCCTGATCAAGTTTTACAAGTAGCAGAAGTGTGTTCGACATATAGCAAGTATGTGAAAGAGCATGGGAAGGTATTTGACGAGACATTGGGAAGAGTGAAGGGATTTCAGCACCAGATATTGTTGAAGAGAGGCAGTGTTCCCACCGTGGCGAAACTCAGGCCCGTCCCTTTTGTGTTAAGGGACAGAGTAAAGAAGGAGTTGGAGAAACTTCTTAAATCAGGTGTGATTGAAAGAGCAGGGGGGGTCAAGTGGGTTTCCCCGGTCGTCATTGTGAAGAAAAGTTCAGGGGATCTGAGGCTGTGCGTTGATATGCGCGAGTTGAATAAGTGTGTATTGGTGGACAGGCACCCACTACCCAACATGGGTGAATTGTTAACCATGGTGGGTGGAGGGAAGTACTTCTCCAAACTGGATATGACGTCAGCCTATCATCAGGTGGAGTTGGAGGAGGGATGTAGGAAAGTCACAGTGTTTGTGACACATGAAGGTGTGTTTCAATTCAGGAGGATGCCCTTCGGGTTAGCATCCACTTCCTCAGTGTTCCAGAAAATTATGGATCGCTTGTTGAAGGGGGTGAAGGGTGTTTTCTGTTTTCAGGATGATGTGTTGGTGAGTGGAGTGACATTGGAGGAGCATGACAGGAATTTGTGTAAGGTGTTGAAGATATTCGAGGAAAGAGGGATAACACTTAAGGAAGAGAAATGCAAATTTGCTGTGACAAAAGTGGACTATTTGGGACATGAAGTGTCGGGAAATGGTATCAGACCCAAGGAAGAAATGGTGAATGCCATAAAGAGGATAGAAAGACCGATTGATAAGAGTGAATTACGCTCTTTTTTGGGAATGACGGAGTTTTATCAGAAATTTGTGGTAAATTATGCTGACAAAGTGCATGAGATGAGAAAGATTCTGAGGAAAGGTGCTGAGTTTGTGTGGAATAGTCAGTGCGAGGCGGAATTCAATGGTATAAAAGAAGAGATAAACTTAGCCCAACCCTTAGGTTGCTTTGACACAAGAAAGCCATCCATCATCACAGTGGATGCTAGTGAATATGGCTTAGGTGCGGTTTTATCCCAGAAACAAGACGATGGGTTTGAGGAGGTGATAGCTCATGCATCAAGGGGTCTCAAGGGAGCGCAAGTGAGGTATTCTGTTCTCGAGAAGGAGGCGTTGGCATGTTTCTGGGCAGTGGAACGATTCAAAAACTTTGTGTGGGGTGTAGAGTTCGTAATTCGGACTGATCACAAACCGCTTAAAGCCATATTTGAGAACAAGGGCCTTGATAAGATTTCCCGCAGGGTGGCAGGATGGGTCACCAGAATGCAAACACATTGTTTGAAGATGGAGGTCATTCCCGGGAAAGACAACGTATTGGCTGACAATCTGTCAAGGGTGAGAGTAATTGATTCTGGTGTTGTGGAAGATGAAGAAATGGAATTAGTGTTTGTCAACACAGATGGTATAGTGTCCAAACAGGAGTGGTTGGAAGGGATGAGGAGCGATGAGAACATAAATAAAATAGTTCCGTATGTTGTTTCTGCCACATGGCCAAAGAAAGTGGAAATAGCGGAAGGCGCAAGGCCGTATTGGGAAGTGAAGGATGAATTGTCGGTCATCGGTGGGGTATTGTTCAGATGGGGAAGGGCTGTGGTTCCAGTTGGATTGAGGAAGAGAGTGATAGAGTTGGCACACAGTGGTCACATAGGAGTTACCAAAACCAAAGGTGTATTGAGGGAAGACTATTGGTGGCCGGGTTTTGACAGGGAAATAGAAAATTGTTTAGAAAATTGTCAATTTTGTGTCAGGAGTGGGAAGGGATCTGTAGCTAAGAAGCAACCGTTTCTGGACGTGGGTCTTCCGTCCAGAAAATGGAGTGATCTCGCCATGGATATCCTTGGTCCTGTGGATTTGGGGTATGGACGTGGAAAATTCATAGTACTGGTGGTGGATCTGTTCTCCCGGTGGGTGAATTTTAAAATTGTGCGAGATGTAACAGGAGAAAGCATGATAAAGACTTTGCAGGAGATATTTTCCAATGAAGGTCTGCCGGAGAGTTTGTTGACGGACAATGGTCCCCAATTTGTAGGGGGGAACTTCACCAGCTATTTAAGGAAATGTGGAGTGCGTCACAAAAGGGCTTCATTATATCATCCCGAATCCAACGGTGTAGTTGAAAGGATGAATAGGTGTGTGATGGAGAGTATTCGCATGGGGGAAGAGTGCGGATTGGATAAGTTGGCTGTGATACAGAATAGGATCTGGGCCCTAAGGATGGCGCCTCATTTTACGACAGGTCTGTGCCCGTTTGAGCTTATGAGAGGCAGGAAGCCATATTCCATGGCGTGTCCGCCGTGGCTGGGCAGGAGTAGGGAAACAGATCTGGTTATTGATGAAGTAAGAAAGTCATTGGTGAGGAAGAAGTCTGAATGGGTGGCGCGTGAAAACCTGAAGAGAGGTAAGAAAGAGTTGCACGTAGAGTGTGGAGATTGGGTTAGGATCAAGAAGGGAATTGTGAAGAGGAAAGGAGAGTCTCTTTATTCGGATCCAGTCAGAGTTGTAGCGGTCATGAAAGGGGCCGTACGTGTGACTGGAGGGCAAGTGTGGAATAAAGATAGAATTGCTGCAGTCAAGAGAGGGCATATATAGTATGTGTGTCGAGAACTGGACCAATTTATGTGAGTTATTGTGGTCGTCTACATGACACCCTTAAGTTATTTAGTGTGATCGGATGTTAGATTATATAAGTGAAGTTAAAAAAAAAAGGGGAGATGTGTTGTAGACTCATAAGATGTAAGTGGAGAATGCCCTCCATAGTGTTTTCTCCTGTGTGCTGAATCCCAAGTATGATGTCATGGAATGTTGATGACAGTGTTCCTGGTTGGGGTTATCTAAGTGTTCTAATGTTGTCAGTTGGAGAAAGAGCTGAAGGAGAGGAGTCTCTACATGTTGGGGGTCTTCTTCCTTTATTAAATACTAATTAAAACTTTAATATCACTTACCTGTCTGTGCCAGCCTCTTCATAACAGTTACCTCCAGCTTTTTGCTGGAGGTATTTTCGGCTGATTATCCGCCGCTTTACTGGCGCTAATAGCGCTTACGCCGGACTCGTGATTGATGATGTTTTAGCGCTAAGGGTTCCTGGCGCTGTTATGGCCGGCGCTTGTACAGTCGGCTGTCCTTGCCCCGCCTGTTATTGCGGTAGTGGTGTTTGGAGTCGTGATCCGACGGACCCTTATAATCGGCGCTAAGAGCGTTACTGCCGATTTTAAGGGTTACCGCCCAAGTCGTGATGAGGCCCATAGTGTTAAAGGTAAATCACCTAAAAATACATATTTCATAAAAAGAACAGAAGAAGCAAAATATATCAATGATTACAATGCAATCATTGCCCTATTGTGGAATGCAAACATAGATGTGCAGTACATTGCAGACAATTCCACTGCAGTTGCACGATATGTTACAGCCTACTTAACCAAAGCAGAAAAAACAGAGCTTCAAGACCTCTGGAATGACCTGTCATCAGACAAAACACTGTCTCAGAAATTGTACAGCTTGGCATTAAAAATGCTCTCCCATATAATATGTGGCAGCTATGAAGCCGCAGATCATTCAACCAGTACTGCTTTGTATGGAAAATATGAAAATATAGTATGGCTAAGTCTTGGTCTTGCTAAATCTAGAAAAAGAGTTCTCAAATCATACAATGACATATAAACAATAGCCAAAAATGATTCCAACAGCCAAGACATTTTGAAAAACAATTTACTAGACACATACTACCCAAACAGAAGTACCACTTGTCTATACCATATAGCCCAAAACGTCACATACAAAAATAATATAAAACCCCTTGAAAAAAAGGTAGATACAGAGTAACAAATTGTGAAGGCAGCTTAGTAAAACTTACCAAACCAAGTTTAATTAATCATATCAAATTGTCATTAAAAACTCCTCAACATAAAGAACTATATTACATGTCCCTGCTACAACTCTTTAAACCATGGAGAAAAGAAGAAGAAATAGTAGATAACTATGACTTCAAAGCAAATGAAAGCACTATCACTGATGTAAACTTTACACTGTACAAAACAATGTTGCACAATGAACAGCACCACGAAGAAGAACTCCAAGCCCAACTAGATAAGGACACTCCTGGCAGTAGTCAACCTGCTATAACAGGAAGCCAATAACCACTGGGACAGTCACTAATAGCAAATGAGCCAGAATTAGCTATGACAGAAGTAGAAAACATCATGTGTCAGTATGAAGATACAGAAGACTTCAGTACACTACAATCAAACCTAAACAATGAGCAGCGTAACATTTTTCAAGAAGTAACAAAAGAAATTGCACATGGTGTACAACATGAAAGCAAAGAATGTACCTGCAAAAACTACAAACCTATACTATTGTACGTCAGTGGTGAAGTTGGTTCAGGCAAAACATTCTTAATCAAAATCATCAGCAAGTTCCTTCAACTATTGGCAAACAACAAACTGTCAGCTGTTGTAACTGCCCCCACAGGTTTAACTGCCTACAACATAGGCTGTGTCACTTTACATCAATTACTACTCCTGCCAGTAGAACACCAAAACAAATTAGAATATTACAAACTTTCTACAGAAGCTGCAATGGAACTACGCAGAGTGTTAAAACAAATGAAAATGCTACTAATAGATGAAGTGAGCATGGTCTCCAACCTAATGTTGGCTTTGATTCACCTCAGATTACAAGAAGTACTGAAAACAAACTACGAAGAGCTCTTTGGAAGAAAACACATTATTGTTTTCAGAGATCTTCTTCAATTGACACCAGTGAAAGGAGAACCAATTTTTAAAACCTTAGGACATAAACTCTGCCGGAAAACTGTAGGCGGCATAGGAAATGTCAACCGTTGGCAAGATTTCCAATACAGAGAATTAACAGAAAACATGCAACAGTCTGCTGACCTCACCTACGCCAACATTTTAAAAAGTATTAGAGTTGGTGTACTCAAGTAGCACATGCAATATTAAAAACCTGGCACATCCATGCACTTCATGGCCATAACTCATGTGCTACTGATGTTATGGAACAATTAGCGCTCAAAATGTCAATTGTATGTCCTTAATGCCAACTCTTGCAAGCTGTTCCAAATTCAATGAAACAATGTTGAAAAAAGAAATGCAACCAATAATTGAAATTTCCACAACAGACAAACTGGACGTAATTTGGTATGACACCAGCCATGGGTCAACAAGCCACAACAAGACTAAATACCTTAGAAAATTCTATTTCCAACACAGCTGGTTTGTAAAAAAATTAAAATTATCCTTAAACTGTACAGTAATGCTTAAACGTAAACTTGATGTGGAGCAAGGACTAGTCAATGGAGCACTGGGTACAGTTGTTGACTTTCAAACATACCCACGTGACAACAACATTCAGTTTGCCAATATTCTCTTTGACAAACTTTCTGAAGTAAAAAGGATAGGGCATTTAACAGCTCGATTCCTTCTCTTCAAAGACATGTATGTACGCAGAGAAAAATTTTCTTTAACTCTAGCATACGCAGTCATCATTCATAAATCACAAGGTCTTACCCTAGACAAAGCATTGATATATATTGGTAACACAGTCTTTAAAGAAGGCATGAGCTATGTAGCACTATCACGCTTACGTACACTTGACGGTCTATGTCTAATCAACTTTGATGCAAGTAAAGTAAACACTGATATTCCTTGCATTTTCAAATACAATAAACTACATTCACTATACACCCTCCATCTAAAAACATATCCTGTTCCACAAAAAAGAAAACGTTGTAAAAGAAAAAGTATTCAAACACAAATGCAACAGGATCTCACTGCAAATCCTCCAAAGAGACAAAAAGAAGCTAATACTTCATCAATTACCACATCCAAAGAAGAACTTATTACTCAAAGTAACTCAGGTACTTCTTCAAAGAAGCAACAAGCACTCTGAAAAAATTACTTGGACACAGACCTATCTGATCCATTCAAATTTTCAAATATAACTGGTGTAAGTTGCTACGCAAATGTAGCAATGAATATTCTATTTCAATTACCACCAATTGTTGACAACATTTACTTACACAGTACAGACCAATTGTGTTTGCAAATGTTAGTACTTCATAGAAACGCAACAAACAATTCTGACAACACGTATAGTGTTCATGGAATAAGACAAGAATTGGACTACTGTGCTGGAATGGTGAAATTCACTATAAACTCACAAGAAGATCCACAAGAATTACTAATGTACTTACTACAAGTACTTGAAAAGAAAATATACCTATAAATACAATCTTTCAGATTTCATACATGTGGAAACATACATGCACTCTCTGCAACAGTGTGACACAGGAACACATCCTTAATGAGCGCTTTGTGTATGTATCCATACCTAATTGTGAATCCGTTCCATTTCAGCAACTTGTACAAAATGCAAACCATGGTAGATTATGTACTACCTGCAATTCAGATAATCGCTCCACCTTACTAATAAAAACACCTAGTAAATACATAATACTAATGCTTCTACATTACAATGAAGATGGATTCACACATGGTAAAGTTTCACTTGGTAAGAAAACCTTCACAACAATAGGTATAATCTACCACGCAGGAGCCACAACCAATGCAGGTCACTACACTGCATATATTAAAAAGAAATGTAGATGGTTCGAATGTAATAATAGTACTATTATTCTAAAGCAGAGATTACCAACACATTTTACAAATGCTTATTTAATCTTCTTAAAAACTAAATTTAATAACTAATCTGTACTTAAACATTAACAAAACTTTGATTAAAAAACTATAAACTGTTTCAATACGCCGACAGGTATCTAACTGCCCCAAGATTCTACTACAACCAAACAGATAAATGAATACCACTAAATTATAACAAGAAATAAACAGTTAGAAAATGCCAACTGGTATCTAACTGCCCCAATATTTTGCAACAACCAAACAGATAAATCAATACAACTAAATTATGACAAAAAATGGACAGTTAGAATCCGCCAAAAGGTATCTAAGAGCTCCAAAAATGTGCAACAAGCCAACAGATAGAACATTAGCCAAAAACAACAAGTGAACACTAAAAACAAACAAACAAATAGACTGTAGCATAACAAAAAAAGGGTTTTTTATCTACCACGCAGGAGCCACAACCAATGCAGTTCACTACACCTCATATATTAAATAGAAATGTGAATGTTTCGAATGTAATGATAGTACTATTACTCTAAAGCAGAGATTACCAACAAATCTTACAAACACTTTTTTAATCTTCTTAAAACCAAAATTTAATAACTAATCTGTACTTAAACATTAACAAAACTTCAATTAAAAAACTATAAACTGTTAGAATACGCCAACAGGTATCTAACTGCCCCAAGATTGTATAACAACCAAATAGATAAATAAATACCACTAAATTATAACAAGAAATAAACAGTTAGATTACGCCAACAGGTATCTAACTGCTCCAAAAATCTACAACAAGCCAACAGATAGAACATTAGCCAAAAGCAACACGTGAAGACTGACAAAAAAAAAATAGACTGTAGCATAACAAAAAAAGGTGTTTTTTAACCTGGCATGGATTTTTTTTTTCCCACAGACCCAATGATTTGAAAAACAAACACAGAAACTGAGCAAATAGCACAGTACACTGGTTTGTGATCTACTAAATATGATGGTCAAAATGAATAAACAATGTCTATTATTCAATGTTATAAGTCCTTACAAACTACCAATACTAACATGATCTTTTCTTTTATCACAGAAATTGACAAATAATATATGTACTCCAGTTACCAAACCAAACAGTAAGTATATCACAATAAGTACAACTCATAAATACTGCTCCATAACACAACCATTGAAGCAAACAGTGTATATAACTTCGGTCTTGGGTGCATGGCCACAACCACCGCAGCATATCACACCCATGGTAGCTTATAACTTTGGTACTTATAACTTCGGTCTTGGGTAGGCCCTGGCCACAACCACCGCAACATATCACACCCATGGTAGCTTATAACTTTGGTACTTATAACTTCGGTCTTGGGTAGGCCCTGGCCACAATCACCGCAACATATCACACTCATGCTAGCTTAAAACTTCGGTACTTATAACTTTGGTCTTGAACTTCGGTCTTGGGTGCATGACCTTCGGCCATGCACCCAAGACTCTATGGCCTGACCACAACCACCACATGCACCCAAGACTCTAGGCCCTGGCCACAGCAACCACAGCATATCACACCCATAGATCACACCCATAGAATCAAACATTTTAACTATCTCAAATGGGCAATTTTTATGTCCACGGACACAGTGTGTGTTCTTAGAACAGTTTCAACTTGCCTGCAAACAGTATGGACAGGTATAGTGTCCTTAGGACACCTCCATTTTCGTTTAATTACGGACATCCTGGAAACCGTGTGTGTTCTTAGAACAGTTTTAAAATGCCTGCAAATAGTACAGACAGGTATAGTGTTCTTAGGACACCTCCATTTTCGTTTGATCACAGACTATAACTTTGGTACTTATAACTTTGGTCTTGAACTTTGGTCTTGAGTGCACCCAAGTCCCTAGGCCCTGACCACAACCACCACATGCACCCAATACTCTAGGCCCTGACCACAACCACCACATGCACCCAAGACTCTAGGACTTGCCACAACCACTGCAGCATATCACACCCATAGTTCCCACCCATATTTGAATCTATGGGTGTGAACTATGGGTGTGATATGCTGCGGTGGTTGTGGCCAGGGCCTAGAGTCTTGGGTGCATGGCCTACGGCCTACGGCCTTCAGCCATGCACCCAAGACTCTAGGCCCTGGCCGCAACCACCGCAGCATATCACACCCATAGATCACATCCATAGAATCAAACATTTTAACTATGTCATATGGGCAATTCTTATGTCCGCGGACACTGTGTGGGTTCTTAGAACAGTTTCAACTTGCCTGCGAACAGTACGTACAGGTATAGTGTCCTTTGGAAACCTTCATTTTCGTTTAATTACGGACATCCCGGACACCATGTGTGTTCTTAGAACAGTTTCAACATGCCTGCAAACAGTACGGACAGGTATAGTGTCCTTAGGACACCTCCATTTTCGTTTAATTACGGACATCCCGGGCACCGTGTGTGTTCTTAGAACAGTTTCAACATGCTTCCGAACAGTACAGACAGGTATAGTGTCCTTACGACACCTCCATTTTTGTTTAATTAGGGACATCCCGGACACTGTGTCTGTTCTTAGAACAGTTTCAACTTGTCTGCGAACAGTACAGACAGGTATAGTGTCCTTAGGACACCCCCATTTGGGTCGATTGCGGACATCGAGAACAGCGCGGCTGTCCGCAGACACAACAAACACAACAGGGGTGCCTGCCACCTAAATAGATACAATATTTGACCCATCTCTTACTTCCCCACCCGCCCCAAACAGTCTTACATGCCAACACACTTGCCAAAATTGTGTTTCTCCACCATTTGTCACTGCGCTGTCCGCAGATACAAGATGGCGGGCGTTCCCAAAAATCTGACGCACTCCACGCTCTTCACCATCCAATCAGCGGACACGTTGCATGTCCGTGGACATGACGCAAGCTGATTAGCCGATTAGCCAATCACACGGTAGTGGCTGTGTAGTTATGGTTAAGTTGCTAAACCCATAGGAAGAGCACTTTTTGGGCGGCTTATAACTTTGCTCCCCTTGGACGAATCCACACCAAACTTTGCAGAAGATGTATATGACCCACTCTGAATTGTTCTGCAAAGTTTGGTGAGGTTTGGTCCAGGAGGGCAAAGTTATAGGGGGGGGTCCCAACATTTTTTTTTTCTCATAGACTGAATGGGGAAAAAGCTTTGCTCACGCCTACAGCCCAAACCGCTGGACGGATTTTCACCAAATTTGCGGCTGGAGCAGCGGCTTGGTCCCGAAACCATGCTTTTGTAAATTTGGTGAAAAATCAACCAAAATGTAGGTCACAAACAATTAGTGATATCTATGTCCGCTCCACAGACACACTTCCCTTTTCGCTCCGTGGACAGGACACCGATTGGTTAATTGGCTTGCATCATGTCCACGGACATGTGACGTGTTCTCTGATTGGATATTGAAGAGCGTGAAGAGCATCAGATTTGTGGAATTGCCCGCCATCTTGGATTCGCGGACAGTGGCCGGTGTCCGCGGACATCACAGTAAAGACATATTAAAAAACACAACATTACACTTGTTAAACTTATCAAATAATCTCTGGGGAGATGAGGGGTGATGAGGATGGGATGGTATATGGCTGCAAGAAGAAAAAAAAAACATGTGTTTTTGATGTGAAAGTCCATGAACAGATTGTATATTCACGAACAGTCCTGTAAAGTTTGTGAACACCTCAGCATTACAGGGTTGGTAAAATGCAGTTCTTGGATGACTTATAACTTTAAGTTTGGCACCACTTAATGGAACAGCATGCAATTTTGCCTGTATATTTCTGACCTGATTCTGAGTGAGTATGCAAAGTTCGGTGGGATTCTGTCATGAGGGGGCAAAATTATAGGGGGTCTCAAAATAATGTAAAGGCTTATAAATGAGGTGCCATTTGACAAATCTACACTTAATTTGGGAAACTGATAATACATTTAGATATGAATGTTTTTGCAATGTTTGGTGGGATTTTGTGAAGAGGGGTCATAATTAGAGGGGGGGCCCAAAATAATGTAAAGGCTTATAAATGAGGTGCCATTTGACGAATCTACACTTCATTTGGCAAACTGATAATAGATCTAGATATACATGTTTTTGCGAAGTTTGGTGGATTCTGTCAAGAGGCAGCAAAATTAGAGGGAGGGTCCCAAAATATTGTAAAGGCTTATAAATGTGGTGCCATTTGACAAATCTACACAAAGGTTTGCAAAAACATTATAGATCTAGATATAGTTGTTTTCGTAAAGTCTGAATGGATTTTGTCGAGTGGGGGCTAGGTTATATAACAATTGTATGTGCATACATTTGACACTTTTGAAAAAATAAAACATGGGTGGATTTCCAGCAAACTTGCGTAAGGAGCATTGGCAAGGACCTACAAGCATGGTTTTGCAAATGTGCCAGTGTTTTATTATTTCACAAGTGTCATAATGTAGCTACAAATAATAGCAGTATACCTTTAGTGACTGAGAGGTAGCCTGTGGCCATGGGCAGTGGCCAGATTGACTGGGTCATGGAATAAGGACATGATCCGGACAATCTGGCTACTGGCCATGACCACTAGGGACAAAACATAGGATTAAAGTCATCATGTCCACCTGGGACAGGCTTTGTGGTAAAGTTCCTCGAAATTAGGATATATCTGAAAGGGAAGAAAAATGTGCTCGTGGTAATATGGTCATAGGGTTCTCTATTTGCCTTCTGCAGGCTGCCATGGCAAGTGAAGAGGGGCCTTGTATGGAACCTTCGCCTTCCCTTTCCATGGTGGCCATCTTGGAAAAGGATTTTCCTTCCTCTGGCGTCCCGGTGTCGGAAGAAAAATCCTCTTTTTTAGCACCCCTTGTTCCCGCTTTGGGAACCGAGGGTGTTAATGGCCTTCATCCCCCATTTCAGGGGATGGAATGGGGGGATAATGGTCCAGGGACCTTGTTATCCACCCTCGCTTCACTTGGGCTGATACCTTGGGCTGCTGGGCCAGTATCTACCGTTCCAATCCCTGGAACGGAGGATGAACGCCACAATATTCCCATTAGCATAACACAAAATGCAAATGGAATGTTGGAAAATCTTATTGAGTCTATGTAATTTACTGAGAAATATAAAGTAGATGGAGTCTATACATGTTTTTTTTGTTGTATTTTTTAACTGTGAAAGGTGGTTCCTAAAGGAATATGACTTTTGTTGTTTTTGTATGTATTTTTTTGGGCAGGAGAGCTGAGAACAAAAGGTGGGGAGGGAAATTAGGGAAGAGGAACCAAACACTAATATGGAGGGGTAGGTAGACAAGGGAAAATGTTGCACATGTGTTATTTCTGAGGTAGAGGGCAGTGTTTCTCATGCTTCTTGATTACAGCAGGGGTGGTGACTCTTGGGGAGGTGGGATGGCATTAGCTGATGCTATTTTAAGATAAATAGCAGTTTTGCTAAAAGTATGCACTGTGTACTAGATTGTTAATGGATAATGAATAGGAATAGGGGTTGGAGCTGTGCAAGGGACATTTTGAAGTTGAAAGCTCCTAGATCAGTAGAAAATGCAGGTCTCAATTGTCCACGAAGTAGAGATCTTATCCTGAAGTGCGGATGGGTTCTCGGACATGTCATCATGCCGCACGCCAACGTATGGTCATGTGGCACTGTCCGGAAGGTCCGCTATTAAGTCAGATGTTCGTAACATCTATGGATGCAAAACTAGTTGAATTATTTGCAAAAAGTGTATAGAAGTGTTAAAAATTATTCCAGAAGGTGGGAAATAGCAGAGTTTAAAGGTGACTCTTTGTAAATGGGACACACATATTGCCATATTGGGTAAGTATGATATTAGTAAGTTGTAGGAAAATAGGATGCACTGGTAAAAACCCATGAAATTCACTGAAAAAACTTTGTTAAATGGGTGTTATGGTTAAGTTGCACTAATAAAAACCTATGAAATTCAATGAATAAACTTTCTTAAAGGAACGTTAAGGTTAAGTTGCACTAATTAAAACCTATAAAATTCAATGAAAAAACTTTGTTAAATGGGTGTTATGGTTAAGTTGCACTAATAAAAACCTATGAAATTCAATGAAAAAACTTTGTTAAATGGGTGTTATGGTTAAGTTGCACTAATAAAAACCTATGAAATTCAATGAATAAACTTTCTTAAAGGAACGTTAAGGTTAAGTTGCACTAATTAAAACCTATAAAATTCAATGAAAAAACTTTGTTAAAGGGTCGTTATGGTTTCAAGTAAAACCGAAAAGCCCCAGAAATTTGCCAGCAGAGATCTTATTGTGAAGTGCAGACGGGTTCTCGGATACTTCATCATGCTGCACGCCGGCGTATGGTCATGTGGCACTGTCCGGAAGTTCTGCGATGAAGGCAGATGTTCGTAGGCGTCTACGGATGCAAAACTAGTTTAAATAGTTGCAAAAAGTAGTGTATGCAAGTATTAAAAATGATTCCAGAAGGTGGGAAATGGCAGATTTTTAAGGTGACACTTTGTAAATTTGACAAAAACATTGCTATATTGGGTAAATATGATATTAGTAAATTGTAGGAAAATAGCATGCACTAATAAAAATCTATGAAATTCAATGAAAAAACTTTGTTAAGGAGAGGTTATGGTTAAGTTGCAATAATAAAAACCTTTGAAATTCACTGGAAAAACATTATTAAAGAGACGTTATGGTTATGTTGGACCAATAAAAATCTATGAAATTCAAAGAAAAAACTTTGTTAAAGGGATGTTATGGTTTCAAGTAACATCAAAAAACCCGGGAAATTCACCAGTAATGGTAAGTTAAACAACCATAACTCGCGCCACCACTGTGCACTGCTAAGACTAACACCCAGGACATCAAAGATGACATCACAAATGTCCTGGGTGTTAGTCTTAGCAATGCAATTGTGTGGCTTATTTTGCAAAGTAAAGTGCATAGTGCAAATCCAATAATATATATACATATCTCTGCAGGTCATTTGTTATCAAATATCAAATATCAAGACGCTGGGACCAGGTGGCATTTCTGCTATTTCTTGTAAAGGGTTTAGACACTTGCTGGGTATGGTCTTCCACAGCCTATACTCCTTTCGTATCTTCCAATGCCATCTGCACCCACCTCAACCATTCAATACCCTGTGATGTTTCTGATGGTTCACTGTGGTGGAGAGGAAATGTGCAAATCTATAGCTGTGAAGAGATAGATAACCACTTGAATGCACACATCAACCAATTACATTGGGTCGGTAGCTGATTACCCTTCAATACAGACTGACAAATAAGTAAATGTGTGTGTGTAGAGTGTTCATATTATGGAATAAAATCCTGAAGCTTCTGATGAAGGTAGAAAGGTGACGACTAAATGTCCAACCAGTCAATAGCAGACCATTTATTTCAAATAGATTGTCTACAATCCAAACACTTTGGTAAGAAAAAAGACCTCTTAACCTTCTGTCAACACCATAATACATTGCAATTCAGTAGGTATGGTATGGTACTGTTTATTTGTAAAGCGCCTATACACAAGTATGTTTTTCAATGCGCTCAAGGAGGGAGGGAACAAGGCGAAAACAACAGTCATTCAGAGTCCTTGATGTTCTGAATGATACAAGTCTGCACTAGGCAGGGTAAGTGCATGGAACAAGTGCATATAGTACTGTTAACAGTGTAGATAAAAGCAAATAGGTCTGACAACGATTCTGCATTTTTTCCAAGTGCATTGAGGCGCGACTATGCAAGGAAGTGAGACAAGGAAAAACAGATAGATAATATTCAGGCATGGTAAATATAGATTGTGCAAGTGCGCAGACAGGTGCAGGGGAGGGCAAGGGGTAATTCCAAAGAAGAAGTAATTAGGTGTGAAACTGGTTCAATATGATTTAAATCAATGCAAACACTCAAAACCAATGCATTTGAATTAAAGAAACCATCATCAGGAGTAATAGAAACATATAAGTACAAATTGACGGTGTCAGAAAAGGTTCAGAGGTACGATGTTCAGATTGTAATATCTGCAAATTGGTTCTTTAATTGGGCCAATTTGGGGACTCTGCACAGAGTAGAACCTATTGATAAAAGTAAAAGAGGGCATTGATTTGTCTGTGCAACAACTGCCGTTAAAAGAGGACTGAATTTTTGTCAGATGGTAATGAATTAATACATCTTAAACATTGCACATCTTTCATCTCCTACTGCTGACACAGTCAAAGATTACTCTGAACTAATCGTTTGATTTTCAAAAATTGGGAATAAGGGAAATTGTTGATAAGTGGGCGGGTTTGAAACTATGAAATGACAATAAACTCTAACAGTCAGTCAAGGAGCAGTGTGTTGTCAAAGGAGCTATCATGAAAAATATATTGTACAGCCAAAGAATTGATATTTGAATCTTCAATAGTCATTCCAAATTCAATAATCAAATTGAGAGTGTTCATGTATTGAAACATGTTTTTGTTCAATCTGTAAACCATGCCATGTGAAAGATATTATAACTATACTGGGGGCAACATAACAACTGGTAGGACCAGAGATTGTTCGACAAGACATGATGAAATTCACATTAGAACATGAAGGTGTTGGTGTGTGTGGGAGCCAATATGGCTCCCAATCTGGACCCATAACTTATAAATAACACTGTTACTTAAATCTAAAAGTAACTGTGATACAAGACTATATGAAACCAATTAGCATCCATGTAGCATGTGTATTGAGAGGGGAGGAACAGAATATAGACATTCTACCACACATTTCGAGCTGTGTGGGAAATTACTAAATAAAAACTCTTAACATAACGTTTGAACTAGATAACTCAAAATGGTAAATCCTGTGAAGCCAATAGATGGCATAAAAAATCAGAGGTGTGACATAGCTCTGTTAGACATTGGGCCTCCTTACAAGGTCAGCGGTAACCCACCAGTTGCCGCTGACATCATAACACCATTCCACCACCTGAGATCCCGGTGCCATTGGGACATTACACATCCCAGCAGCCCGGGATGTCAGGTGGCGTAAAGTGTAAGGACGATAGGACTCCACGGTTATGGAGACACAGAAGCACTGGCAACAGTCTTAAGAAATATGCTCTCTTAAAGTAGTAGAATTGCATAGAGTAGCCCAGAGCCCCAGCAACCCATGCACATCTGATTTGTCCTGCATACATTCTGAATCTCAAATGTGGGGGGAAATATGCCACTCTGCCAGCCTTTATTACTAAGAGCCCCATTACAAGTTTGACAGTAGTGCTGAAATATCCATTCATTTTGAAAACCATATATTTGTCCTCTCTGTCAAATTCCTAGTTTCAGAACTGTAATTCTTCCAAACCATCTGATTTTGTGTGTAGAAAATTATAAATATACCCTTGTCATGCCATTCTGGCACTTCCTTGAGTGAGAACAAATATTAACCTGCAACTTCCTTGTCGTGATCGATTTTTCCCAAAAGCTGCCGGAATCCAGGATCTTAATGTGTGGAAACAGGAGTCTGGTGAAGAATAACCTTGTCAGAGAGGCAAATAGGTACATTCACAAAGAATGTTAGCTCTGGAATGAGCAGGGGATCTATTCCTAAGCCCTAACTGGCACAAAAAGCTACTTGACATTTACTGCTTTTGGATCTTAGCTGCCGACACCCAGGGGAGACTAAAAAAAAATCAAGTAAGCTTGTCACAGGACGCCTCGATGCCAATCAGGATGTTCAAGATGGTTCCCTGATTCCCCTTGGCAGGATACAAGCATGAGGGACAGTATAGACGTACCACCCATAGTGGCCTCCGCCATCCATCAGCTGACTACTTTCCAGTAGAGTGTGCAAGTGGCCATATTTAATTGTTGTTTATTCTGTGTGAGGTAATCACACACTTTTGACTTTCATTGTGGGCTAGCAGCATACTTACGTGGTTCATCTGGGTGAGCTGGTGGTTCCAGTGGATGCCATGTAATGATGCTATCTGCATTTCTTAACTGTGACTACCAGGCTGTTTCTTAAAGAAACTGAACACATGTTGGGACGAGCTTCTATTACGACTACAACCCCAATATTTGTTGTGTCATTCTCCTCTCCCCCATTTCAGTATCACTGTTTTCAGGAATCAAAACATCTTCCCATATGAACTGTGATGGATGACAACAATTGCCTTTATCAACATTCATGTTGTTGTCTATCCAAAAACATTATCGCCTAACTTTTCTGTTAATGGAGCGATGGAGAAAGAGATGTGGTATTTTCTTCAACTTCACCATGTGTTGTTCTCCCCTGAAATTCAATACAAAGGATTTGTACCCTGGCCCCGTGTGCCCCTGAACTGAGATGGAGGAAGTAACTGAAAGTATAACCACTTCTGTCAGTCACAGGGAAAGATGATCATTATGGTGCAATACCTACACATGTGCATGTATTGGTGCTTGTACTCCAGACTGACATTTGGCAGGGATTTGGAATTTGAGTTGGATGATACCTTCAATTGGCCAAATGCAAATCTTGCAGTCCCAGTGCATATGGCAAGATCTGTTGCAAATATGAAAACAGCAAATCTCCCCATGTCACAGGCTTGTTTGGGTACAGGCAGATTGTCCCAATATATGTTCACACCTTGACTGGCGTATCACCATCTCCCTGAATCTCAGCTAAGCAACTCAAAACAATCATGTCCTCTCACTTTAAGAGATGGATATTGACTGGTACACTATCCAGCTCACTGAATCTCAACTGTTTCCTTTGTCAACAATCATGCATGCATGACTCTCATATTAGTTGCCCTTTGGCTCTCTCCACTCATATTCCCAAGTGTCACCTAGGGCCATATCCTGTTCACTCACTTCAAGAGACAGACACTGAAAGGTACCTTAACTCCATTCTCCCCAGAATCTCTTCAAATGTTCCCAGTGATAAATATTGTGGCCATGACACTCACAAAAGCTGTTCTCAGGGATTTTATGTTCATCCTGCTTCTCCTTCCAAGTATCACCAGTTGGCATGTGTCTTATGCAATCACTTCAAGAAGAGGACACTGAATGATGCTTCAAATGCCTCCATGCAACTCTGCTGCTTCCTTTGTCAAAAATCATGTACACATAAATGTCATGCTCGCTGCCATTTGGGACTCTCTGCTCATCCTCTCACATGTCAACTAATGGCACATGCCTCAATCACTCGGTGCAAGGGACAGTCATTGAATGGGACTCCAACCTCTGTGAATCTCTGCTGCTTTCCCACACAGAAATCATGTGGCTGTGGCTCACACACAAGATGCCCTAATGAATTCTTGACCTGTTCTTCTCCTCCTTACTAGTATCACCACTTGGCATGTGTCTCAAACAATCACTTCAAAAGGAGTATACTGACTGGTGCTTCATTTGCCTCGCTGTATCTCTGCTGCTTCCTCCCTCAAAAATCATAGAAGTGCAACTCGCACTTTAGCCTCCCTCAGGGATTTGCTACTCCTTCTCCCAGGTGTCACCTGATGATATGTGTTTTGCTCTCTCACTTTGAGAGCTGAACACTGACTGGTGTACCGTCCGACTCCCTACATCTAACTGGTGTCCCATTGAACTCCCCAATTTCTGATGCATTCTGCCTCAAAACCTCAAAAATCATGCATGTGTTATGCTGGCAATAGTAAACATAAGGGATTTTTTCCCCCTCCCCGGTGTCATGAAATGGTGTTTTTCTCTCTGACCCACTTCAAAAGTTGAACACTGAATCAAACCTCTCACATACCTGAATCTTTGCTCTTTCCCCTGCAGAAATCACATAAACATGACTCTTACTTATGCTGCCGACATGGATTCTATGCTCCTCCTTTCAAGTGTCATCCATTGGCACATGTAACCTCCACTCGCTTGTTATGTTATGTTATGTTATGTTATGTTAAAGAAACTTGCAAAATGCACGTTCAGCAAATGGAATCTTGGCAGGAGGAAACAGATGGAGGCAAGACTAGAAAAGTAGAGTTTTGAGTGACCGCCTAAAATGAAAATGATATTAAGTACATCTGAGAGCAAGTGGTAACTTGCTCCACAGTGTACCAGCAGCAACCAAAAAGGCACAACTGCCTATTCAAACGCAGCAGAATTTAGTGCTGTCTACTAAATATGTATTGCTAGAACGCAGAGTTCGGTCAGGGGTATATTGTGGAAATGTATCCTGTAGATATTCTGGACCATGATGGGTAGTAAGCCCGGTGTACTAAGCAAAGAGATTTAAACTCATTTATTTTGGCCACGGGAGCCAGTGAAGGGACCTAAGCACTGGGCTGATATCAGCCCTGTAAGGAGTAGCAGTAGCACCCGAGCAGCCATATTCTGTAGTAACTGAAGCCGATGAAGTAGACCCAGCGGTTGGGCTAGCTAAAGAGACGCTAAGGATAGGTGAATCTCTGCTTCATCCCCCCGCAAATCACACATGCAGGTTGCTCTTGAACAATATGCTTTCAGGGATTATCTGCTCCACCCCTAAGTGTCACCTAATGGCATGTGTCTTATTCATTTGCTTCAAAAGTGAAACTGCCTCATGAATTTGTTGCTTTTCCTGCCCCTCCTATCCAGTGCCATGCGATGGCATGTTTCATACATCACTTAAAAAAGACAAACACTGACTGCTTTCCCTGAGTCCCTGAGTCCCTGAGTCTATGCTGCTTCCTTCCTCAGAAATCACACGCGTGTTACTCTCAAACTAGCTGCCCTCAGTGATTCTCTGCTTGTTCTTGCATGTGTCACCAAATAGCAGGTGCTTCATTTACTCACTTCAAGATATGGATGCCCAATGATATCTCTAGCCTTCCTTAATCACTGCTGCTTCCCCCAAAATAAATCACCTGAGAGTAATTATCACACATGCTACCGTCAGGGTTTCTCTGTTCCCCCTGCTCTTCCTCACAATTGTCACTTGATAGAGCATGGCTTACACACTTGTATTTGTATTTTGTATCTGGGCCCAAATGTAAAAACAGCACAAAAATCAGAAGGCCAGCATTATCTACTATTTTAGATGAAAAGTGTTACAGAGTTTGTGGGGTAGAGCATTCCAAGCTCTTGGCCCTGCACAAGAGAAGCATCTATCGCACCATGTCACAGAATTAGAGTGGGGGACCATCAATAGCTGTTGTTGTCACAAATGCAGACAGCGTTCCAGGTGATAGGCTGAAATTCTGACACCATATATCTTGGGGCGGTTCCTTGGATGCACCTAAAGACCATACAGAGGGTATTAAACAGCACGCCCTGTTGTACAGGCAACCAATGGAGGTCCATCCGAGGTTGAGAAATGTGTGAGCAGTGTGACAATGAAAAAATCAGCTTAACGGTTGAATTCTGCGCAACCTGCAAAATCTGGATTTGCTTCTTCGGAACTCCCATTAGAAGAGCATTACAGTAGTTGAGGCTGAAATTAACCAGGGTACCGACAACCATGGGGTTCTCTTACATTGCTGTAGTATGCAACAAAGACACCTAACATGTTGAACGAGCAGCACATACATGAATTGCAAGGAAAAATGAAGTAGGTCTAGAAACTCTATACTTTAGAAAGCAACAGTGCAATTTCATATGGTATGCAACAAAATGGAATGCACCAATAACAAAAATAAACTGTGCTTCCAGCAGTATTACCTCAGTGCTGCTTTATATAGAAACTAAAAAGCAACTGTCAGCAAGACAAGGACAAAGTACTGATAGCACAACTGAACTACAAACTGGTAAGTGCAGTACACTGTTTCCCATAACTGCGCAGTTTGTTCAGCGTACAATACTAAAACATAATTTCTCTTTTTTTACACAGAAATGGCAAGCACCCTGTAGTGACTTGAGGACAAATGTCCTCGGGATGAAATGAGTGAAGACAGTGACACTATTGGTGCATAGTACTGTTTATAAAGAAGACAATTAAGGCATATTGCTTCACATGTACCTCACAAATATTTTTTTCCTTTAACAGTACTTACAGAAAATAAAGGGAATGTCCCGGAAGCAGTAGATAACCCATGGTCACATATAACAGCAAAAAACAAAATCACCTACTGAGCTTGGAAGAGAAAATGGATCAATGAAACACTTTTGCCGTTTTAAAAGATTTTGTACAAAGACATATCATGGACAATATTAAATATCACTGCCCCACCTGCACATGTACCCCCTCTCCCTGTCCCAGCCAACCATCCCCACGAATTCCCTGTAAACAAAAACATTACGATGCAACCTGAAACCCTTCCTCCAAGATGCCCGACCTGTAGAAAACCCCTGTATATGTCTCCATTTCTGCTACTCCTTCACGCACGCCTGTCTGGCGGATACCTGGGCACATGCGTTTCTCATCCCATGGATCCTGCGGACACTGCCCCTGTCCGGCATGTCCCCATAGTGATGACGTACTTTGATTAGTTCGGGGAAAGCACCCATGTCCGGCGGACACCTGGATGCATGTGCATCTCATCTCCTGGGTCCTGCGAACACCGCCCCTATCTGGCATGTCTGCAAAGTGATGTCGTATTTTGATTAGTTGTGGGAGCCCACCCATGTCCGGCAAACACCTGGGCACATGCGCATCCCACCTCCTGGGTCCTTCGACACTGCGCCTGTTTCGGAACTGTCCGCTGCACGTGTGTCACACTTTTAATTAGTTCAGGGAGCCCAACCCTGTCCGTAGGACACCTATGCACATGCGCACAGTGGATCCCCTGCAATAGGTGTCCTATTGACATCCCATTCACGGACGTCCACAATGTCACCATGTGACCGCATCCATGCTGAGCATGTGCCCTTATTTGTGGACAGAGTCTGGGCCCCTGGATACCAAAAAAGTGCTTTTTTGAGCAATGCAAGGTGTTTTACTGTGAAACTTCAACCTTGCACAGATCCCAGACTATGCTGCTGGCGATCTAGATACTTTTTGGAACTTTTTGAGCCCTCTTTGGGGTTCGGAATGTTCACAGAGTGCACAACTGTACAAAAAGTGCTCCCAGCACCCCTATAAAAGGCCACACCCCAGAGCTGCTCCTCATTCTGTTTTTGGATACCAGGACAGAGCATTGCTACAGATTGCTGGTATCCTGAGATTGCTTTTGCTGCTGTGCTGTGCTACCTTTGGAGGACTATTCCCGATGGCAACCATGGCTACTCCAGCTGTTGCTGCTGCTGCTTCTGCCTCAGCACGAACTCAACCCCCTCAACCACCACCATGTTTCCAAGGGTCTGTGGAGGGGAACAGGCATGGTGATGTAGAGAAGGATCAAGAAGAGGGTGAGGATGAGGTATTGGAAGGCCTTACTACCAGCGGGCAGCGTGAGTCGTGTGGAGGCTGTTTGAAGATGTGCCCAAAGCTTGTGCAAACAAGGTACGCTGCACTGAGTGCAACACAGCTATTGCACTACATCCATGCGGCGACACCTGCGATCGAACCAGAAGGTGGCAGTTCGGATGGTTGTGCCCTTCGAACAAGGTAGTAGGTTGATTTCCTCTGCAGCATCCTTTGTATCTGCTCCTGTCACCACAAGGGACACTCCTGTGGGGCAGCAAATCCATGAACCAACCTCACTGGCCATACGCACCGCAGCAGACCCTTACCTTTTGAGGGTCACAGTATTGTGCATGTACTGCGACTCAGTACACTGCAGGGGGCAGCAATTTCAAAGAGCTTTCGAGGCTACGGTCCAGGAGCATGAGAAAAACTACTTCCACCTAACTAAGTTAGGCCCACCCACATCTTCCTCTCTCCACCTGCCCTTTCTTATCCCTGTGGTTGGTGCCCCTTCCCTACCCTCCCTTTCCTTCCTTTCCTTGTGCGTTGTGTATAAAAACACCAAAAATAATACAAAAAAACAACAACAAAAAAAGGCTCTTTTCAGAGTCACCTTTCACAGTTTAAAAATAGAATTGCCACTGAAATGACACAGGCCCCTGTACAGGCTGTGAAGTCCACAGACAGCGGAGTAGTTCCCAGACTTCTAAAAAAATGTGGGTGGTGACACCATCAAAAACATTGCACTCTTTTCCGGGAGAAAGTGGTGGCTCTAAAAAGAGCCTTTTTTGTGGTGTGTGTTTGTTTGTTTTTGGAAGGGTTGAAATGGCCTACACCTAATGTAAAATGCTTGCTAATCTTGCAAAAGGGACTGTAATGCATTTTGGGTATTTTGCAGGAAAAAGCTGATTGCTAGCATCAGTAAGATGGACTCCATCTCTTCAAAAAATGTTGGTGTTACGAAATGTAATATTTTCATTGTGGACAGACGACATGCCAATATCACTCAAAAAGGTGCAAACAGCCTTGTTGACATTGCGCCTCGCTTTCTCCATTTGTGGACCAAATGAAGAAAATCGCACCCACGTCTGTCTCTGCGCAATGCGAGAAAAAATTACTCTGGAGTTTGGAAACATGTCCATGACTTTCCCAAGTGCCTCCTTCATCGCAAACTGCAGAGAGATTCCGGTAACATATCCTAAACTGTTCCCTCCACAATGAATAAAAATAATGACTGGATGATGGTGTGTCACCAAAGTGGCACAAAGAGGAACTAAATCCAGCCACTTCATTCCACGCACTTCATACCAGTGCACATCCACATGATAGAATCCAAGATGTGCAGCCACTCCACAGTGCCCTGCATGTACCTCCAACCAATGTATCCAGCAGTCCCCAAAAATCCATACACACTGCCTCCTGATAGACACAGCAATAGCCATAGCCATCTTCATCCTCTCAGCAAACAGCCCTTCTGCTATAGTCTCTGTTTGCACACCACACCCAGGAAATCTGATTGACCAATCCCCTGTCCTCCACAGTACCAGTTACATGCCTGCCATCCTCAAACGTCCCGGATGTGGCAGATGCGATCCACGAACTACCGCAGTGTCCGCTGACATATTGTGCATTGCACAGGGGTGGGGGAACACATTTCAACCAGGGTAAGGGATTTCTTCTTTAGTGGTGGCTCTGAAAAAAGCCTTTTTTAAAGATGCATCTTTTATTTTGTATTGTTTTTAGTTTTTTTTTAATCTTCCTTTCCTCCTTATATCAGCCTCTTAACAGCATCCCTCAGATTCCAGAAAAAACAAGCATTGTCCAGAATGGACAACAGAACTCCATCAGCATTAAAAAATTGCATATAGAGGCAGTCAATGTTGTAATTTGAAAATAAAAAAAAACATATGCACGCCGCATAACTACACCCATGCTTTATTCACATGCGACATTCCAAGATTTCGCTGGGGATTGAACACATTTGGTTGCTTCCATATTGCTCTTGGTAATATTTCCGAAGACACAACCGTTGCACATGGGAAAATGTTCATTAGTCTATCCACGAAGGACTTCAAAACAGGAATCAAACTTGGGGCACTGATGTACCCCAAATATTCTCCTCCACAGTGCACCAACAAGATGTCTGGACTACCAAAAGTAGACACGCTTCTACAAAGAGAAACCAGTTCCTCCAAATTGCACTCCACCACAAAACCTCGATGCCTAGAAACCCAAAATCTGCATAAACTCCTGTAGATTTTGCATACCTCTCCAGATCAGCAACAAACATATCACCAAGTACCCAGACACAATATCCTGCCATCTTCACCATACAACCAACACAGCAATGAAAAGAAGTATAACCCTCCCTTCCTGTAAAGCACACCCTTAACACCTGATTGGATAATCCCCATAGTACACTCCCATTTCCATGGCAAACATGCTGACAAGCCCCGGATGCAGCATGTATGATCCGTGGACTACCGCTATGTCTGCAGATCTCATAACAGGGGCAGCCATTCTTCCATTTCCATGTCATACTTTACAGCACTCTCTCATTGGCTACTGCTAAGCAGTCACACACCATCCACCAATCACATCCAATAAGTCTACATCTAACTCTGTGATCACAGTTCAGCACTTTAGATCTACTGTTCAACCTTCTGAGTACAAGTCTCCTGTGACTGCAAAGCACCTCCAGCAAAAAGTACTGTGAAACTCTGCAAGATTTCTGCTTCCAGATTCATCCACATCTGTATTCATCAACACAAACTACAGATATGCATATATTTTACAAATGCAGGTGAACAGGGAACCTGCCACTTACCCTGCATAAACTACTCAATATGCATGTTGTAATTTGTCCCATCTCCTACCACAAGTGGCACTTACAATGCTGTGTGCTTCAACATATTCTTTTACCCATATCACCCATTGTAAAGTGCAAACTGTTATTCTCTCCATTCCTTCTGCCATTTGTACAACCACTTCCCCCACTAACACACCTGGTATAAAATGCCTAGAATGCACACAGAAAAGGAAAACTACATGCACCTTACCAAAGCATAGCAAGTACATAGATTGCATGAGTGTGAACAGGTTGCCTGACACGTACCTTGCATAACCTACCAAATAACCATACTGTCATTTGTCCCATCTCCCACCATCATTAGGCACTTACTTATAATGTAGTGTGCTAACAAACTTTTCTTTTAATGCCCACTTGCATAACGATTTCAAACTTCATATTTCCATTGTATCACCACTCCCTCTGATGTATTTGTAAATGAAAAAAAGAAAACCACGTTGGAAACATTTTTACAGCAAGTTGATGTGGCAGGTCCTATGTGAAATGCCCAGAATGTACACAGAAAAGGGAAACTGCATGTATGTTGGCAGCGCATGGCAAGTACATACTTTGCACAATTGACAGAATACACCATTGCTTAAAATGCAAATACATGCACGTGTGCATTGTGAACAGTGCCATTGTAAATGTGGATAAATAAATCAAACAACATAAAGGATTTCTGCACTCATGTAACAAGCATCTATGTGGGAGAACGTTAATGGAATTCCACACACGGAAACATTCTCCTTTCCAATCTGTACATCTTTTTGAGCCTTTTGCTCACCCTACTACATCTTGCACTAATCAATTTCCAAACTAAATAGTGCAACAGCAACACACACACTTGCAAAAGTGCACCTCATAGGACACACTTGTAAATACACCACTGGCCCCCATAGCAAAGATGCTGATGCTTCCAAGTCCCCATTCATATGCAAAGCTCTCCAATTTCACACACACTAACTCTTCCTGCCAAGAAATCCACTTACAATTTAAATAATTGTGTACTCCAAGTGCAATTACTGTGCCATTAACACACATATGTACTAACTTCCTTCTTTTGCAATTGCAGTGAAGACCACTCTCCTGAAAGCCAGTGGCGTCTCACGTGGAAAATAGACCCCAGAAGAAACATACTCACAACATGCAACAAAGTAAGTGCAATACTGTCGTAGTGTTCTGCCTGTTATTCAGACAGCACAGTGTTCTTGTATTGTAGGCTACACAATTTGATCAACCCAACAGCATTTGTTTCACTCTTACTCATTGCACCTCAACAGGTGCACACTTTGTATTGTCATCTGAATGTCAGTATACTAACACACAGATACCAGTATAACCTTCAGAACCTGAAGGAACAGCCCATTACACAATCACACACCTCTATATGTATTCCTACCCTCATATTCAAATACTCATGCACAGTGCACAGATAGACATTGCACAACCTCCAAACACACACTTTCCTTTTTTCTCCAACAGACACTAAAGAATGCCAACCAAAAAGCAGCTCTGTAGAAAGCAATGCAGAAATAGAGCAGATCAAACTAAAAGTGTAAAAAATAGCAATCCGCCTCTAGCAGAATTTGAACAAAAAGTTCAAACAAAACAGCTAATACAGTCACTAAGCAAAACTGAAGCAGCTAACAGAAAAGAAACTGTAACTCCTCTTTCAAAATGTAAAAATAAAAATAAATGAACTAAGAAAATTGCAACTACCACTAGTGCTAACATTGCACTTACAAATATTATTGTAGCCACAAGTAAGCATTCCAAAAATGTTATTTTGCAAAAAAAGTTAAACCACCGAGTTCTTCAGAACCTTCTAAAAACAGGGGAGAAATCACACGTAGCGCTTAACAGTTAGAGCTGAAAACTGATCCTGGAAGCTCTCGTGGACAGTGCAATGCTCCTCAAAAGGAAATTCTTTATATTAATTTTAAACAGAATGACACCACTAACAAAATTAATTAGTAAACTACAACAATTACACCGCAACAAATGCAATATCAGCATAGATACCTTTGGAAACATCTGTACAGGTGAGTGGAGTCACACCACCAGCACAGAGCCATATTTCAATGAAGAGGCATACAAACAAGAGCAAACAAACCAAATTGCAATACATAGCAGTGGACGAGGGTATGAAAAGGTAGACAATACCATTATGGAAGAAGAAACACTTCTTTCAAGAATATCCCCAGCAAACGTAGAATCAACTCTCCATTCCACTGAACCAATAAGCCCCCTTTACAAATGGTTGTGAACATCAATGTGTAAAGTGTGCCAAAAATCATTGACATCTTTGTAGCAGTTCCCAATCAGTATGTGAAAGCCAATGACAAAGTAAAAATTAAAATATTACAATCTATGGACTCCTATCCAGTGCACAAATACACAGGGCTACAAGGACATTAATTAGCCTGCATTTCTGGACATGAATGGAAAGGCACCTTCCACCATATTAAAATCTTAGTAACACACCATTCTGCAGTAAGACATCTCATTCACAAACTACTATAAAAAAAGCCCTGCTTTAGCACTGGAATATTTAAATGACATTCTCCTACATGCTACAGCCAAAGAACTGCTAGAAGAAATAGACCACATCCAAAGCAAATATTTTGGAACTGAAGAGCACTTACAAAATCCAGAAACTTTAGAAAAGAGTAGCAACAACCTTGCAGAAGTCAGCCTTCTATTACACACAAACAAAAAAGAAATAGCAAAGTTTAAAAACACATTTGCTGAGTACCAAACCAAGTATGTGTGTGTTGCGGCAGAACTTTTTATACAAAGACCACCAAAACTGTAGATATAATGTACAAAATAGAAAACAATGAGGAATCCCAATGGTTCCAATTAGCTCTCTACCATATAGCAGAAAACAAATACGAAATTACTAACCCCTCAATACTGTACACATACTGCATTGCAAAACTTGACAATAACCAAATAACCAATAACCAAATGCATTCACGGGCTATCGGCAGTAACTTGGAAATATTCCTACTGCCAAAACCACTCCAACAGCTTAATTTTTTAAATGTTTTTTTTATTTTTTTGATTTAGTTGAAATTAAACAACTTTTCAAATACGAAACAATATACAGATATTTAGTTCATACATAATTAAAACATTTAATATTTTCTAAAAAGAGGAAAAATGTAGGGATAAAAAGAAAAAGAAAAATAATTGTGGTGAAATGGAACAAAACTAGCATTATAAGGCAAATAAGAAGAACAATGAATAACTTCATTATTCTTTCACTAGAGTTTGATTTCCACTGTTAAGATACAATCTAAAAACTGTGTTATAGCTTTCATTAGTGCTAGTCTAGCTGTTGAAAATAAAACCCGCCAAATTTCATCGTCACTTTTATCACTGTACATGCAAACCAGGTTCTTGAAGTATATCATTCTTTGTGGAAGTAATTTTGGACATCTTATTATTAGGTGTTGCAACGTTTCTTTAACCGTAACTATTTGACAAAAAAAAGACAGTAGTTCAGGTTTGATGGAATTTTCTTTCGACGTGTTAGGAATTCTCGTGTAGGCCACAGATTTAGCCTAAACCTTAGAAACTTTTGCCTCAGGGTTTTAGAAGGGCATTTTAGCAGGTACAAAGTCATAGCCCGCAACTTTTTGTGACCAACCCAGTTAGTGTCAAAATCTTTGTAAGTCATGCAGATGGATTCATTTTGAATCCAGTCCCACTGATGCAATTTCACTTTAGCGCGAGAAGGATTCTCTAGTAATAAAGTCAGAGTTATGTCGGCTTTAGGCATGGTTTCTAAGACATTTTCACACCATTTCTTTGGGAAATTATTCTTAGAAGTTATAAGGTAATGGGCTGTTGTGCCTAGAATGTTATTATCCTCAAGGCCCAGTAGACATTTACGAAAAAAATTACACATACGCCAGCTTAAGCGAGCTGCCATTGACACTAAACCCAATTCATAGCGAATTATCGGCAATGGAGTGGAATTGGGTAAATGCAAGATTGTTTTCCAGAAACGGTCTTCAAGAGTATTCCATACTTTTGTATGACTGTTTAATTTTGATTCTGCTCCGTATAGCATTATAGGGATGACTTGCAGCTCGTAAAATAATACCACACGTTTGCAGGTGAACTTACCATATTTATAATTCAAAATCTTGGCTTGAGATATTAGATTATTCATCTTGATGTTAAGGGTATCATGGTACAGCATGTGTGAAGGGTTATTATAAACAATAGCTCCTAAATATTTATACTCATTAACAACCTTGAGCGGAACATCTTGCAGATACCATACATGATTACACTGTCTACGTCTTTTAGAATTTTTACAAGCAAGAACCTGTGTTTTTTCCAAATTGAAGGTCAAATTATTTGATTTAACAAAGTTGGTTAGTGCATTTAATAGATTCTGCAAGCCAATTGGAGTGTGAGACATGAATATAAGGTTGTCAGTGTATAGCATCCATGTGATACGCTGGGACCCTAGTTTAGGAGAGACTGATGTGATTTGAAGAAAGAATAAGCCCATGTCAAGGATGAAAAGATTAAACAGTATTGAAGCCAAGATGCATCCTTGTTTTAGGCCACGTAAAGTTCTAAAAGCCGCTGACAATAGGCCTTCATATGTAAGCCTAATTCTCATAGTGGTATTTGTGTGTAGTAGTCTGATCAAGGTTAATAAAGACGATGGGCATCCATAAGCTTCTAGTTTGGTATATATTAGGTTTCTATCAACAGAATGGAAAGCCTTTCGGAAGTAGATGAAAGCCAAATATAGCGGCTGTTTTCTTGTGGCACTTTGGTCTTGTATCATGCTTAGAGCAATCATGTTGGGCACCATGCCAAGCCCACTCACAAACTGTGATTGTAGAGGATCTCTCTTCCCTTCATGTAATGACCATTTATTTAAATCCTTTAATATGATGCGTCCAAAGATTTTACTAGGAGCATCAAGAAGTGATATTGGTCGGTAGCTGGCTGGGTTTGCACGATCACCCTTCTTATAAATTGGTATGGTGAGTGAACCAGTCCAGGAATTTGGAATGAGCTGAGTGAGTAGTATATTATCAAACATGATTTTAAGAATGTCAGCCCAAATATCTGGATATTGTTTCAAAGTTGCATTAGATAAACCATCAGGGCCAGGTGCCCTGGAATGGCTGCTTTTATTTATGTAATATAAAATGTCATCACGATCATAATTGAGCTCGAAAGGTCTCTCTTCTATTTGAGTTCTCTGAAATGTGACAGAGACTGGAAGATTGTATATTTTTTTATAATAGTCAATCCAGTCTTGTTCTTTGATTATATTCGCTTGAACTGCCACCTGTGTTCCAGAAGTTGCTTGATTTAGCAGCGCCCAACTTTGAGATGCATTTTTACTAGATAAATTCCTAAGCATTTGGTTCCCATCCTCTTGGTATAACTTGGATTTTGTACCTTTTATCCAATTTTTATAGTTTGTATTAAACCTTGTTAGGACTTTGACTCGCTCCTCTATGGCTAAACTCATGGCTTTGCATTTAAGGTATCTCAAGTATGTTTTCATACGTTGAACTTCATGATTATGAACATGCAAATGAGGTGTTTGTTTAGTTTCCATCTGGATGGATTTAGGTTGAAACTGTTGCATTAGTTCTGGATAAATCAAACTAGATATGTGTTATTTTTGTCTCACTCGCACAACTTCTGAAGCATAACATATCTTGAATGCATTCAATGATGGTTCTGACCATCTAAGTTTGTTCCTGGCAGTGTTAACCACTATTTGCCCTGGGATTTGAATTTATCATTTGTTGCAAAAGACACTTGAGGAGACTCTTTAGGCGTTTGGATTGCAGAGGAAGAAAGGGATGATGATATTTCAAAACCCAATTCCAAAAGTTGGGATTTGACCATCCATAAGGTATTGAGGACAACTTTAGAGTTTATCCATAAAATGACAGCTGTTCTATTTAATGGATTTATAAATTCGACCAGCTCCAAGTCGACAGTACTAATATCGTCCAGTGCCAGTAATTCACTGAAGATTTGTAAGACTGAAGCTCTATTCAAACTGCATTGGGTACATGGAGCTGGACAACATTTTAGGACAAGAGAATGAATAGCTGGTCTTTTGGTGGTTTGTTTCGGTTTATTTTGATGATCTATATTCAAAGGTGACTTTAATTGGTTTTTTGGGATACTCATTTCCTCCATCAGCTGTGCGACGGTTGTTTTAATGAGCAATTTTAAGTCTGATTCTACTATCACTTTGCTTTTTGGAGGTTCAGAGTTTAATTTAATAAGTTCATTATTGGTTAATTGCTCACGCGCTGGTGCAAGTACTGTTGCACTCTGTGCGTCCGGTCACAAGTTTGAGTTGGTTTTAGGAGGAGATAAAAGTTCTTTAACTCTTTGGGCATCGGCTACTTTATTTGAAATGTGACAATCCTTGTCATGTGGGGTGAAAATTAAGTCTTTTTGCACAGGGTGATTGCTCATATAAGCATCGACTGCTTGACGAATTTCGCTTTGGCGAGACATGCAATTGTCAGTTTCCGCCATTGAGGAATTGAGATTGGGAGAAGATGTTTGATTCAATTCCGATGTTACTGGTAAAGCAGCAACTAGATCATCTAATGGTTGGTAGTACTGGGTCAATCTTTTAGATGTATTTGGATGTAGATACTTCTTTAAAGAAGCTTGTAGCTTGTATTTTTTCTGTAATAACTTTACAAGCAGTTGATACTGCAAATTTAGGTTGAGACAAATTCTTTATAAAATGTTTAGCTTGAGAAGATGACATTTTTTTGATGTTTTTAACATTCTCAGATTTCTTTTTTAACTTTGACAAAGAATCCTTTTGTTTGACTTGTTTGTCATATCTTTTGTTTTTTCACAGGGGCCTAAGAACAATGCATAATTTGCATTTGCATTTTCTTTCGTGTTCGTTCGGATCTTAGTTAAATCATATTCCAAGGTTTGTGGTTTTGGTTTAGGGACATCTTCTGTTTGCTCTACAATTGTAACAGGTATCAAAGATACAGCATGAAATTCTGATCCTATATTATTTGGGTCTAGAGTTTCTTGTGGCAACAGAGATGTCACATTGTCTAATGGTATTATTTGTGCAGATGACTTAGGATTATTTTGTGATTGTGTTTGGGAGAGTGAATGCGAGTGTTGCCAGTTCAAAATGTTTTCAAGTTGGTCGGCTTGGGAGGCAAGCCTTGTATCAAGTGTTTCAAAAAAGTTTCACTAGAGATTGTATTGCAAGATTTATCGCTGTTAAGGCTATTTCTGTGAGGCCATTCGAAGCGTGTAGTTTTACCTCTTCAATAATTGAAGAGACAGACGATTTGTCTAAAGAGGGAAGAGGAGGAGCAGAGGGTTTCATTCTGCATGGAGTGGGAGCAGCAAAGGATAATTCCTTCACAGAATGCGAAATGCTCGAATTTATAAATAAGTCAGGTGATCCAGATAGACGTTCTGGCAAGGTATGAGATGAAAATTCAGTGGCATTAGGATCTAGATCAATGATAGCTGGATCATTAGACATACACACACCTGGTTTGCAGATGGGAATAACTCCAGCTCCAGTCAATACACTACGAAGAAGGGCACTATCAGACAAAGAGGCATTTTCTTTAGCAAAGACAACAGAGGTGGAGGCATTTACAGGAAAATGTACATTTAAGTTATCTCCAGTAACATCTTGAACTGTACCCTTTTGATGTTTTCCCTCCACACAAGATGGGAGTTTTGCTGAGTCAGTCAGAGAAGGAACAGTGGATTCTGTTGTTGGTAAACGGAAGACATTATTCTCTTGTGCACTTTCATGCACAGTAATTTCTTGGCAAAAGGAGTGAATATCCGCGGACTTTGGATCATTCTTCCTACGGGCGCCTTTTGATTGCACATTACCAACCAACGGGGTGGATGAGGAGCGAACACGTTTCAAGGCCCGCTCTGGAGAAACAAAAGCTGCCCCATTTATGTTGTTCCTTTGTATTTCAGTTTGTGAAGGCATTCCTGTTTTTAACGAAGAAATTGTTCGTTTCATTTTAATGAAAGGGAGTCAAGACCTCAGTAGAGGGGGAGAGGGGCAGGAAAATGGAGGGGAAAGATGTTTTACCAGGCAAGTACCAGAAAGCACCGTCCCGGAACGCTAAAGCAACAGCGCAACAAGCACGGCAAAGCGGCCAAGCAGTACTTCCAGGTACTTGCTTCGGTGCGCGCGCGCCGTGCGTGCAGGCCCTGGGCTTTATAGTCCCGCCCTCAGAGGGTTAAAGCAAAGCCTGTAAAGAATAAGAGCTTTAGATACGGGTTTATAGATATTTTAATAAGCAATATATGTCACTGGTAGTAATTGTCACCTTGTGGATGCAGTAGTCCAAAGTACTGGGTGCAGGAAAAAGAACACAACGAAAGCACGGTCAGCAGAGTAGCTTAATTTGTATGAGACCATTATAATCCAAACAGTACCCCCATTTCAAGCGATAATATGTCTTCAACCAAAAGCAGCGAAGTTGTCTCCCTCTGAATTACTGAAAGGCATTTGTGGCAAATGTAGACACTCTTGGAGTGCAACGGCCAATAGATCAATCTTTGATTATCCTAGTGAATGGTGTACCTACAAAAAACAAAAAAAATCTGGCAGCATCTAGTGGAAGCCCTACAATATCTTAAAGACAACAATGAATACTTCAAAGAAATAAACCACCAAAATAATTCAGGACTCCTCAGCAACTGGCCAATTTCAACTTCTAGATCCTACTACCGCCTCCAATATTTTAGACCACTATACAATTCAACCACTGCACTCCAAAGACACCATAGATGATGCACTAGAAACATATCAAATGCGGCAAGCCAAAGGATCTCCAATCAGCATATGAGAAAAAAGTGTAGAAGCACAAGGCTTTCCTCTACTTTTTCCTACTAGAAAAGGTGGAAGATACGATGGAAGATGTACAAATATAACAGCATCAGAATACCGCTCTTTACGAATGTATTCTGAAGACCCCAGATTCAGATAAAACGTTGAATACATATTCCATCTCCTCTTTGAAAGTGAACTATCAACTCTATGTTACGGAGTTGCACACACATTGAAAACGGGTTCTAATTTTCAAAACATGTCTGCGACGCAGCTACTTCAAAAGGTGCAAGAGAAAGATGAAGTTTTACAGTCAAGTATTACAAATCTCTTGGAAAACATGCGTGGTACGAAAGAATACTGGTTCCGACGTCACGCAGATGTATGGTGTATGCTACGCAACCTTGGCCCAGCCACATGGTTTATACCTTAAAGTTGTGCTGTGTATGCATGGGAAGACATGCAAGATTTCATACGCATAGCAAACGGGAAAAAAAGTAGTTATAGACATGAAAACACCAGGAGAACTCTGCTCTCTTGATCCTGTAAATGTATCAAGGTACTTCCATCATCGCTTTATTGCCATGGTGCACTTTATTTGTAATGAAACAGTTCCTCCCCTCGGAGAAGTTGAACACTTCTTTTGGAGAAAAGAATATGAAGCCAGAGGAGCACCACACGTCCACATGATTTTGTGGATTAAACATGCTCCTAAATTTGGTCAGGACAGTGATGCAACTGTTTTGCAGTTCATTCACAAATATGTCACTTGCAAAATCCCTTCAGAAATTACACATAGCGACCTACATGCACACATTTTGCAGTTTCAAAGACACAAGTGTGGCAATTATTGTCGGTGCATATATAAAAACAAAGGCAAATACTACACCAAATTGGTTTCCCTAGACCAGTTTCAGCAACAGGACAAGTAAACAGATTCATGTATTTGGTGAGATACAGTGTGAAAGACAAATCACCTAAGAACACATACTGCATAAAACAAACCAATGCAATCATTGCCGTCCTATGGAATGCATATATAGATGTGCAGTACATTGCAGACAATTCCACTGCCGTTGCACGATATGTCACAGCCTACTAAACCAAAGCAGAGAAAACAGAGCTGAAAGACTTCTGGGATGACATATCATCTGACTAAATACTGTCAAAGAAATTGTACAGCTTTGGCATAAAAATGCTCTCCCATAGAGTATGTGGCTGCTACGAAGCAGCGGACCGTTTAACCAGCACCGCCTTGTATGGGTACTCTGAAAACATAGTCTGGCTAAGACTTGTCCATGCTGCATCCCAAAAAAGTGTTCTCAAATCATACCAAGACATAAAAACAATAGCCAAAAACGATCCCAACAGCCAGGACATTTTAACAAACAACCTATTGGACACATACTAACCAAACAGGAGTACCGCTTTGGAAACCATGTGCCTATACCACATAGCCCAAAACTTTTCATACAAAAATAATATTAAATCAGATGAGAAAAAAGGTAAACATATAGTCAAAGGTTGTGAGGGCAGCATGGTTAAACTTACCAAACGCAGCCTGATTAATCATATGAAGTTATCATTAAAAACTCCTCAACATAAAGAACTGTACTATATGTCCCTACTGCAACTTTTTAAACCATGGAGAAAAGAAGAAGATTTATAAGACACCCATGGATCCTATGAAGATGCTTTCAATGCAAGTGAAAGCACTATAACATATATAAACTTTATGTAGTACAAAAACATGTTGGACAATGAACACCTACAAGAAGAAGAACTTCAAGCACAACTAAATATAGAAACTCCTGAGAGCAGTCAACCTTCTATGACAGGAAGCCAAGAACCACTTGGACAGCCACTCATAGGAAATGAGGCAGAATTAACCATGACTGAAGTAGAAAACACCATGTGTCAGTATGACCAATTTGCAGAAGACTTTTCTCTACTGAAATCACAACTTAACAATGAGCAGTGTAGCATTTTCCTAGAAGTAACTAAAGAAACTATACATGGTGTGCAGCATGAAACTAAAATGCGTACCTGTCAAAACTATAAACCTGTACTGCTGTATGTAAGTGGTCAAGCTGGTTCAGGCAAAACATTCTTAATAATCAGCAGCAAGTTCATCCAACAATTAACAAACAACAAGCTTTCAGCTGTTGTATCCGTCCCCACAGGTTTATCTGCCTACAACATAGGTGGTGTCACTTTACACTCATTGCTACTCCTTCCCGTAGAACACCAAAACAAACTGGACTACTACAAACTGTCAACAGAAGCTGCTATGGAGCTACACAGAGTTTTGAAACAAATGAAAATGCTCATAATAGATGAGGTGAGCATGTTCCCAAACCTAATTTTGGCTTTTATTCACCTCAGATTGCAAGAGGTCCTTAAAATAGACTATGAATAACTCTTTGGAGGAAAGCATGTTATTGTTTTCAGAGATCTCCTTCAATTAACACCAGTGAAAGGTGAACCTATTTTTAAAACATTAGGACAAAAACTGTCCTGTAAAACTCTTGGCAGCATAGGAAATGTAAATCTCTAGCAACATTTCAAATACAGAGAACTAACTGAAAATGTGTCAGTCTGCAGACCTCACCTATGCCAACATTTTTAAAAGCATTCAGATTGGTGTACTATCTAAGGAAGCACAGTCTATCTTAAATACCAGATGCATCCATGAGCTATACGGACATAGCGCATATGCTACTGATGTCATGGAACAATTAGCACACAAAAATGTTAACTGTATGCCCTTAATGCCAACTCTAGCAAGCTGTGCACAATTCAATGAAACAATGCTGAAAAAAGAAATGTAACCACTAGTGCACATTTACTCCAGAGACAAACTGGACATTCACGGTATGACTGTACCTATGTGGGAACAAGCCACGGCATGACTAAATACCTTAGAAAACTCTATCTCTAACACAGCTGGTTTGGTGAAAATGTTAACATTATGTTTAAACTGTATAGTAATGCTAAAGCATAACCTTGACATGGTTTAGTTAATGGAGCACTTGATACAGTTGTTGGCTTCCAGACATACCACTGTGACAATAGCATTCCGTTTGTCAATATTCACTTTGACAAACGTTTAGAAGTTAAAAGGAGAGGACACTCAACAGCCCGATTCCTTCTTTTCAAAGTTATCTATGTGCGCAGAGAATAGTTTTCTCTTTCTCTAGCAGTCACTATTCATAAATTTCAAGGTCTACCCCTAGATCAAGCATTGGTTGATACTGGCAGCACAGTCTTTAAATAAGGCATGAGTTACGTAGCACTGTCACGCCTACATACATTTGAAGGACTATTTCAAGTCAATTTTGATGCAAGTAAAGTAAACGCTGACATTCCTTGCATCGTAGAAAACAATAGACTACATGTACTCTACACACCCCATCTCAAAAGGTACCCTGTTCCTCAAAAAGGCAAACGTTGTAAAAGAAAACTAGTGCAAAGAGAACTTATACATAATCTCCCAACAGTACCACCATAGAAATTGAAAGCAGCTCGTACTCCATCAATTACCACAACCACAGAAGCATGTACTGAAAATGTACTGAAAAGACAAATGCATACCCAACTGCACAAATAAAGAAGAAAACTACCTCTTCAAAGAAACCATATGGACTTCCATCAAATGGCTTAGACACAGAACTGCCTGGTGCATTCAAATTTTCAAATACAACTGGTGTAAATTGCTATGCAAATGTTACTCCTTCACAGAAATGGAACAACCAATCCTGACAACAGTTACAGGGCCTCATTACGACCCTGGCGGAAATCGAAAAATGATGGCGGAAATGCAATACCACCATCGAATAGCGCTCAGTGCGATTATGACCCGTCACCGCAAAGTACGATGCCATTAGCGACACCGTAGTGAACGCCAACGCTAACTGCATCAAGTACGCGCGCGCGCGCCATGCCAAACCGTAATTACCACCATGGCGCAACGGTACGCGAATTCTGACCCTAGCGGACATGCACCTAACGCCATCAAGCACGGCGGAAAGTACCATTCCGCCATGGTGAGAAGTACGGCATCGTGAACCAACCGTAAACGGCCCCACTGAGTGCCTGTACACCGCTCCCTGGCCACATTGTACAACTCCCCGTAGGTGCAATGAAGTCACACAATGCAACCAGTGAAATGTACTAGTCATCCATGCCTGCCAACGAACAAATGATACTCAAGAGGGGCCAATGGGAGCTGCAGGGCACAGATGGCACGAATACAGAAGCCATCCCAATGGACATGACCTCAGTCTCCCACCAAGAAACGCACGCAAACACAGGCACCTGTGACCAGCAATATTCCGAAAATCACATCATTCCACCAATCCACCTGGCTGACCGGCATCTGTTACACAAAAGCTAATCCCCCGCCCCTGAGCATGACATCATTAAAACAGTCATATTGGCAGCCCTCATCCCTGACCTCACTGGGCTTCATAGGCAAACGCGCCCAGCACAGTACCACGAAACTATACTCCGAAGCTGGAACCCAATGCAGATCTCCTCACAATACATCGCTCCCCAAATAGGAATATGCCACATCACTTGCAAAGAAGAACGCTACACGGGCCATATCAGAATAGAAATTTAATGCACAACAAATTCACCAAGCCCATACAGCCATTAGGCCATGAACTCCAAAACACATTTCACCATTGTGGGCTGCATCCGCAATAAATGACCAGCTACTTCTTGTGTGACGCCCTGTTCCTTCATGGTACACAGGGGCTACATTCTCGTACGAAAAGGCAACATGGAAGCGCCTAGAACCGCAGGGCCGTCCCAATAGGGAGGCACTAGTCCAGCTGAAAGGCCGAAATGTTGCTCCTAGCCACTAGTACTGCGTAAGGGCATGTGGCCCATTGGCGATCGTCCCATAAGATCGTAATGCTGCTCCACTGATTAACACGAAGCAGCAGGTGTCGGGAGTAAAATCCATCTGCAGGAGTGGCATACAGATGGCAGTGGCAAAAGGGGAGGAGATACCTGTCAACCAAATGAAATGAAAAAGAATAGTATGGCCATCAGAACTACATTTGAACTACTCACTTCAGTGATCACACCAAATCCACAGCCATATGCATGCTAGCCCACTCCAAAGGATCATCACGACCCAAAAACCACTTGTGAATCATAACTATCTATATTGAGGTGAAAACACCATCACAAACGAGTGTACCTGTGCATGCGTCTGTTAAAACAGAATCCATCAGATGGGATTGGTAACGTGCATAGACACAAGTGTCTGAAGGCGCGTCGAGACAGGGAGGGCTCAACAAGGCCAGATAGACGATGGTCCCACTATGGCAGCCCTGCATCACATAGCGCAGGGGAGGCGGACAGATTCCAAGAAGCCCTGTACATGGCAAACTCTGTATCAATTCATCTGTCCATGCATCCATTCATCATTCCCTCATCCCGTAATGAAAACGCCTGTTTCCATACTCACATAACATGTGAAATTTCCATTGAGTCTGTGCGTTATGCAGCCTGCAAAATCCACTGTGCCCCAGCCCGTAATTCCAGTGTTGTGAAGTAACATGTATTTGGGAACGTCCGGCCTCATCGTCCACTTCGCCATTGCGCATCCCAAACTATTCATATCAATCATTGCATACTCGCCATGGCCCCTGTCCCAAGGACATTGAACAATAGAACGTTATATTTGCAGTCAGACCTGTGGGCATCTCCTCGCCGCTAGCTGAAAACCGAAAGCGCCGCCCTTCGAATTCCTCATTTGCAACATCACGTCGAAAAGGCATCTGTGGCCGCTTGAAATTACAAATTAATCCATCTAGTGCGGCTGTGTGTGAAAATGGCAACTGCCTTCACTCACAAATGGGACGCCCCGCCCGTCGTTGAACCTCGGTACAGTGATGCATGAGGGTCCACCGTTACTCAAGTACTACGTTCCACTGACCCTTCACAAGTCTGTTCGCGACTGCAAAGATAGTATGTGAAACAATGGGACCATAGCCGAATGAACATATCAACCAATGTTACACTGCCATCGGGTACAAATACATGATTGTAATAGCAAGATGCCATTCGTCGAATTGCAGCGTTGTGTGCGGGACGTGCTCGCCCAAAGGGGAGAGCAGCTTGCACAGGTGGAATGAATCACCACAGGTGGAGGCCATACAGCCTGAAAACACATAAATTGCACACCCAGTCTCCTCCCACAACCACTCCGAAATGCTACCGGCAGGACTAGCTATGTTGGCGCTGGGGGACCTGATAGCACTGCAAGTACTCCAACTTCAAGAAGAAGACGAACACCAACTACAACCGGCCGCACGGAGGAGACGCAGGAGGAGGAGGAGGGCAAGGCAGGGCCAGCAAGGGCCGCCAGCACAGCCACTACCACCACGCAGGCAGCCCGCAATCCCACGCCTCCGAGCACATCCGTTCAACCTCACTGATGAGCAGATCCACACCCTCTACCGTTTGGACCGGGACACCATAACCGCCATTGTGGACATGACACAGGCTGACCTTGTCAGCATGATAGATAGCCCAACCGCCATCCCACCCCTACTGAAGGTGGTGTCTGTACTCCACTTCCTGGCCACAGGCACCTACCAGCACACAGTCAGACAGTTGCATGGCATTTCACAGCCACTGTTCTCACGGACACTATTGCAAGTGCTCGATGCCCTCCTGCAGCAAGCAGACGACTACATCTCTCTACCACGCAGGGAGCAGGAAATTACCAACACAAAAGTGGGATTCCATGCACTTGCCGGCATACCGGGTTGCATTGGTGCCATCGACTGCACCCATGTGGAATTGGTCGTCCCACATGCCATGGAGGCCCAGTACCGCAACCGGAAACAATTTCATTCTCTGAATGTACAAATGGTGTGTGACTCCAACAGGATCATTACACATTGTTGTGCCCGATTCCCTGGATCAACCCATGATTCTATGATCTTGAGGAACTCTACAATACCACGCTACATGGGGCGACACGCAGGGAACAGATCCTGGCTACTCGGTGAGTCTCATTTCATGCATGATGATGTGGGGTATGTGATGCGGCAATGACCTGGCAGGAAGGGGGGGGGTGCGTACGTAGCAATGGCATTCCACATAATTCGTTTATCGTCCACATACAGGTGATGCCGGATATCCACTGAAGAGATGGCTCCTCACACCAGTCCGGAACCCACGGGACCAGCATGAGGAGGACTACAACCATGCCCACTCACGTACCCGTGTAGTCATAGAACAGGCATTCGGCCTACTGAAGACTCGTTTCCGGTGCCTCAGCAGGTCTGGCGGGGCACTCCTGTACCGCCATGTGAAGGTTGCGAAGATGGTGATGGCATGTGTCATGCTACACTACATGTGCGTACGTAGAAATGTGCCCATGCTCCCTGACGCAGAACTGCAAGCACCTGAAGATGGTCATGATGAGGGTGGGGATGTGGCAGCACCTCAAGGAGTCTGCGAGGCACAGGAGGGCCGTGACATTCGTCAGCATCTCATAGATGCATGCTTCTAGCACTCACGCCTGGTGGCTGATACATGGACACGGGACTCGTGGCACTGTGTGTGTCTGGTACATGCACAATATGGACTGTACGCCTATAATGGCCTCGTACACAAAGATCAATGTCCAGACATCTCTTTGGTTGATCGTGCATTGTTAATGGCATATGTGATATCATGTTAAACACCCTATCGACCCGCCACCCAAGTGAGCCCAACACCCCCCCTCCACCCTCCTACCTCCCCCCCGAACACCAGTGTCCAGAGATGCTCATTGTCAGTGGGCAGTCGCTATTGCAAGCCCCCTCTGCGGGTATCAGGGGCACCCCTGCCTGTGGAGCGCAGGTTCCTCCCAGATCTACGTTGGGGGCTGCCCTGGACGGAACTTGCAACGGATGATGTCTCTGCCTGCTCACGTCCATGCATGTCCCTAAGGGTTTGTGAGAGCTCAGTGAGCACACGGCGCACTGCGGCAAGTTCGGCACATACGTCTTTGGACGTCGCATGCAGTTCCCCCCTCAGGCTCTCGGTGCTTCTCTCCATTTGGACTCTCAGGCTCTCGGTGCTCCTCTCCATTTGGACTCTCAGGCACTCGGTGCTACTCTCCATTTGTGCCCTTAGTGTCTCTGTACTTCTCTCCATTTCTGCCCTAAGTGTCTCAGTTGATGTTTCTATGTCTGCCTTAGTGCCCCCACATTCATCGGCATGGTCCTTGAGGAGCGTGGCCAGTTGCTGCTGTTGCACGATTAACTGGTCGAGGGACTGTTGCCTCTGCTGGGCCATGGCCATTTGCGGTGGTGTCACAGAGTGGCTGTTCGCCTCATGTTGCCCTTCCACAGGGCTCTTGGGGGATAGCCAGTCGTCGTCTTGTGGGTGCCCCTGCGTGGTATCCTCATGGTGTACGGGATGGAACAGACAGGGGGATTGGGACAGGTCATGGATGGATCTGACTTTGACATCCCCGTTTTCTGTGTCGGAGCATGCTGCCATTAATGCAGTGTCACCTATGGTGCTGCTGCCACCAGAAGCAGTGCCTACTGTGGCATCCATTGGGGGGACCTGTGGTGGTGGTGGTGTGGGCATGCTGGCTGCTGGGGTGCCTGTTGGAGTTCCCTCCTCTGTGCTGCCACTTGATTTGTGCTGCTGCCGTGTCTTGATGCGTGCAGCTGAGGTGGAGGGTCTTTGGCCGTTGGTCTTGGCCCTCTTTGCAGGTGTGCTGGTAGGGGTGTCCTGGAGCACGTCGTTTGGATCGGACCCTGTGGTGGAGTAAGGGAGGGCGTGCGTTATTAATGGGTCTGTGGGAATTGGAATGGCAATGTATCACATGCATTGGGCTGGTACCTGAGGGTGATTTGGGTCGGGGCCTTGGAGGTGGTTTCATTTGTGTGTGGAGTGAGGGTGCAGTTGTTTGGCAGCCTGCAGTTAGGGTGTGCCTGCTGCACGTGTAGAGGGTGTTTTTAGGATTTTTAATTATTTATGTATTTGATGTGAGTTTTGAAGTGTGCTATCAGGCCTATGTATGTGGACGTTCTCCTGGACATGTGTTACTGTTGCACTATGTGGGCACGTGGTACTTCACATGATTGGACATTGTGGTTTTGGCATTGTTTTATTTGGGCCACCTACCTGATTCTTCGGATGTCTGCACTCCTTTCTCCATCCCTCCGACTCCCTCTATGCTCTCCATTCCTATGGTGGAGGCACAGATTTCTTCCCAGGGGGTCAACTTGATGGGTGATTCCGATCCTCCCCCGGTGGCTGTGGCAATGTTGCGGTTGGCAGAAAGTATGCTACGGACGCGTATCCGCAGGTCGTCCCATCGCTTTCTGCATTGCTGTGGGTTGCGGGGTGCGGTCCCCACCGCACTTACCCGCTGTGCCACCAGGGCCCATATGGCCTTCTTGTTCGCAAGTGCCGTCCTGGTCATTTGCGTGGAGAAGACGGCGGCTGCATTCTCCTGGAGGGTCTCTGTGAGTACGGTGAGTTCCTCACGGGAGAAGTGGACCTGCCGCTTGCGGTCGCACGCTTTCTTCGCTACTTTTCCCATTTTTCTTGGTTTCACTAGGGTGGATGACGGGTTGGGATGTGTCTCAGGGTAGTATTTTTAATGGTTGTGTGGATTTAGTGGTTTTATAGGTGTACGGCGTGATGTTTCCCGTTCCGGGACCATGCTTTTACTTCCGTTTCCATATATTTACGGTCACCGTACTTTCCGGTTGGCGCTCACTGCGGTGTCCGCTAAGATGGGTGGCGGTATTGCACCTAGGGCGCCGTACGGCGGCGGTGTGGGCCGTTTTGGGGTCATTTCCGCCATCGCAGACTTTGCACTTCCGCCATGGCGTGGTGCTCGTGCCCGATGGGTCGGAATGAGCCGCACTTTGCTCCATCGTGCAATGGCGGAAACGCTATTTACGCTGAGGCGATCCGGTCAGTCACTTTCCGCCAGGGTCGTAATGAGGGCCACAGTGTTTCTGGAATAAGGCAGGAATTGGACTACTGTGCAGGAATGGTGAGATTCACTATGAACACACAAGAAGATCCACTAGAATTTCTAATGCACTTACTGTAAGTACTGGAAAGGAAAAACATACCTATAAATGAAATTACAGATTTCATATATGTGGAAACATACATGCACTCTCTGCAGCGATGATGCATGAACAAGTCCCTAATGAGCGCTTTGTGTATGTATTTATACCTAACTGTGAATCCATTCCATTTCAGCAGCTTGTACAAAATGCAAACCATAGCATATTATGTACTAGTTGCAATTCCGATAATCGTTCCACCTTACAGATACAATCACATAGCCAATACGTTATAGTAATAGATTTACAATACAATGCAGATGGTACCAAAAACAACTGCAAGCTTACTTGCTTCACACGTGGGCAAGTATCACTTGGCAAGAAAACCTTCACAACAGTAGGCATAATCTACCACAAAGGTGCTACAACCGGTGCAGTCACTATACTGCATACATTAAAAAGAAATGTGGATGGTTTGAATGCAATGATACTTCCATTACTCTGAAGCAGAGATAAGCAACAAATCTTGCAAATGCCTACTTAATATTGTTGAAATCAAAATGTACTCACTGATCTATAAAAGTAGAATAATCTACCTACGAATACCCACCAGTACATATATAATTGCAAAAGGAAAATAACGTTCTACTCTGTGGAACTGGAACAACTTAGCATACAGCAACTATCCAACAAAGACATCAGATGCGCTGCCATACAGTTTTTCCCCATAGAAACAACAACTGTAGAAAAGATACACTAATACTGTTTCCCACATAGGCCCTCATCACGAGTTGGGCGCTAACCCCGGCGGGGGCTATTAGCCCTACTGCCAAAGCCCCCAGCGCTATTAGCACCGGGTCATGGGTTTGGCGGAACAGTAAGTCCCTTTTCCCGATTGGGCCCATTCGGGAATTTCCCATTCCCCATTGGGGCCAATGGGGAATGTTCGGTGCTATTACCACTGGCGGTATTACCACGGTGATAATAGCACTGAAAATCTGCCAAATTGCGGTGGATTTGCCTCCAGCTCAGAGCTGGGGGTAAATCCACCAAGCCTGTGATTTGGCAGACCCTTAAATGCGGCATAATAGCATTACTGCCGCATTTAAGGGTTACTGCCAAACTTGTGATAATGCCCATAGTACTTAAAAAGAAAAGTACTCAGGATGAAGGTCTACAAACTGTCCTCAATAACCTCTGAAACCACCCACTGGTAGAATAAGGCAACAGCTGTCTAACAATGCCCATACCAATGCAATTAAAACACAAATACATGTAACTACACCCATAGTGCTGCAAAGGCACTTCATAATAGTGAAAAATGTAAATTTATCAACAAGAATGAACGTGCTTGAAAACATACCCTGCAAAACTGAGAAACTGTAAACAGTTAGAATACGCCCACTGGTATCTAACTGCAAACATGATACTTTAATATTACTTCCCATTCCTACACAATTTGAAATCCACCACCAAAAATGAACGTTTTTCTGATGAAACCCGTCAACACTTATTAAGTATAAATAACCAACATACACCATCTGGTATATTACTGCACCCACAGTACTACAATATTACTTTCAGCAGTCAAACTGCCAAAATCAACCTTCAGCAATCACAGTGCTACAAACATACCCTCAACAACTTCCAAACTTTCAAGAGATAGAATATGCCAAAGGGTATCTAACTGCCCCCACAATTCTGCAATATTACTGTGCAATACCACAGTACTTAGAAAACATCAACAGCAACCAAACACATAAAGAAATACTGCTAAAAACAGGAAACAGTTAAACAGTTAGAATACACCACCTGGTATCTAACGGCAACCATAGTACACTTCCAAAAGGAAACTCATACACCATTTCAATTCCTCCTACTGCAACAGTGCACATAAAACATTGCTGTAAGCAGTGCCCAGGTCACTAAAATGGACTGTGCAACATAACAACACATAAACATAGAAGGTTTTTTTTAAAGTCTTGCATGGATTTTTTCCCACAGACCCAATGATTATGTGAACACACATCGGAACTGAGCACATTGCACAGTGTACTTGTTTAAAGCATAGTACTTATGAAGTACTAACTATGAGAGTCCACAAAGTATGCAAATGTCTGCAAAGCATTATTACGAAGTACCTACCCTAACATGTTATGTTTTCTTTTATCACAGAGAATGAAACAACGATTTATCCTACATTTCCAAAACTATATAGGCCCTCAACAATACAAACAGTAAGTATACAATTATTGGTGTCATACCACTTTGCAATCTGCAAATTGTAATCTGTACACATATTTGTGCAATGTATATACCAGTATCACAATGTTGAGTGCACAGCTATATTATACTGTAGTGGTTGTGGCCAGGGCCTAGACTCTTGGGTGCTTGGCCTGCAGTCTATGGACTCCAGGCATGCACCCAAGACTCTAGGCCCTGGCCACAACCGCCACAGCATAATACAGCCATGCATGCAAACATCTGCCCACTTACCACAACCCACAAACATAACAGAGCCAACTGAGGCCCTATTCAGTTTACAGTACTTTCAGCCAATGGACAAACTCTTTGATGCCTGGCCTCTGCACCCAAGACTTTACTAACTGCCCACAACCAATACATCATAATACAGTAAACTACGAAGAATCTGCCCAGTGGCCACAACCCAAACCCATAAGGCATCCACTTGAGACCCTGTCCACTTCTGTACACATAGTATTCCAGTACGTGCAACCAGACAGCACACTCTTGAGTCCAAGAGTGTGCTGTCTGGTTGAGGCCCTTTTCACTTTTCTACACATACCATTGCAGTACTTCGATGTGTGGGCACATTCTTGAACTCTTCACTACATCGCCTCCAGCCATGCACCCAACATTCTAGTAGCTGGTCACAATCACCACAGCATAACACAGCCATGCACCCAACAATAGGTACACTGGTCACAACCCACACACATAACCCAGCCACCTGAAGTCCTGTCCACTTCTATACACATAGTAGTCAAGTACATGCAACCATTCAGCACACTCTTTACTCCAATAAGCTAGCCACCTGAGGCCCTGTCCACTTTTCTACACATACCATTCCAGTACTTCAACCAGTGGACACACTCTTGGACTCTTAAGTCCATCGCCTCCAGCCATACACCCAAAACTATAGTAGCTGGCCACAATTACCTCCCACTGCATACAGTATCATACACCCAAGAATCTCGAAACAGTACAATAAACCACCTGACACACACCCTGTCCACTTTTGTAAACATATTATTACACTACTTACAGCCAGTGGAGAAATGCTTGGGTACATGGCCTCCAGCCATACACCCAAGAGTCTAGTAACTTTACAGTAGTTCAACCAGTGGGCACACTCTTGGACTCTAACTAACTATAATAGCTGGCCACTAATTCTTTGGGACTTACATTTTACCTGTTTTTAAAATAACTACTGGATGGATTTTCACAAAATGTACAAAAGCATGCTTTTGGGACCAAGCCGCCGCTCCTGCCGCAAATTTGGTGAACATCCATCCAGCTGTTTTGAGCTGTACATGTGAACAAAGTTTTTGTCCATTCAGTCTATGAAAAAAAGTAATGTTTGCCGGCCCCCCCCCTATAACTTTGTCCCCACTTGACGAAACCTCACCAAACTTATCAGTTCAGAGTGGGCATATACTTTTTTTGCAAAGTTTGGGGAGGGTTCATCCAGAGGGAGTGAAGTTATAAGCCGCCCAAATACTGGTCTTCCTATGGGTTTAGCAACTTAACCATAACTACACACCCACTACCGCAGGCTGTGTAATTACTTCTAATCAAATCAATCTTCACTGTAGAGAAGGTATTACATTCATTAGCCAAAGATAAAGAAGGAGTAACACACGTAATTGTACATGGCAGACAGGTAAAAGTTCTTACGGTTGCAAATATGGCCTTTGGTCTATTAAGGGCAAGATCAATTTGTTTTTGAAGACAGCCTGCTTTCACTGCAACAATGCCCTCTTTATAATTTTTTTAATGCTGCCTTGGCCTCCAAAAGGTCTGCACAATATTTGTTTTTTAATCATAGCTTTTCCTTACAATGATATTATTTTTTTCTTCTTCCTCAGTGAGTCATTGAACCACTGGTTATTCCTACAGCTAGTTTTATTGGTACGGGTAATGGGAGCAAACTAGTCACAGTTCATTTGTAAAAAAAAATGAGATTTTGTATATAGTTAATCAGACCCTAAATCAGTTGAACAGGCCGAAAAACCTTTCAGTAGATCAGAGATACTGATAGTGTCCATTTTTTGTTGTTTTTACTACGTGTAAGCTGGGTACTGTAATTAGTGATTGTTCTGTGTTGTTTTAACTTGTTTGGAATGGCAGATTTTATCAAAAAATGATCCGACCATATGACTGGTATGTTCTCGTGGTGGTATACAGTCTTACCTCTGAACATAACTATGTCCAGACAGTGACCTCCTACGTGAGATACAAAATCAGTCAATAGCGAGAAATCATGAGACAACATGATATCCTTGAGCTGTAGATATTCAGGATTATCTGATATATTGCACCAGATGTTGAAATCATCCAAAATGATTATATTTTGGTAGCGTAGAGCTTGTGCTCCCAAATAACTATCAAGCCATTGTAAAAAGAAGCTGATTTGGCATGGAGGTCTATAACACAACACCAAATGATAGTAGCAGTTGTAGGGTATGTGTAATGTACACCTTAACAGTTGGGACTGTGTAGCCCAAGTTAAGATCTGGAAATTCAGTAACTCCAAGGAGGTTCGCACAATAATGTCCACTCTTCCTCCCCTTGTACACTCTCTTTTTGCCCACTTAATTTGAAAGTTCTACAGCACCAAAAGATGAAAATGAGCAGCCGAGGTATCATTGAACCAGGACTCTGTTATAAAGAGGATTTCCAGGTTCATGGTGACGATAAGATCATGTATTGCAGCAGCATTTTTTATAGATGACCTTGTATTAATCATAGCAACTTGTAATAGGGTAATAGGATGCTCCATTAGTGCATCTTTTTTGTTGGGAATCCCCAGGTACCTGATTATATTCAGTGTCCTAAGGGTAATGGTTCCATCCCCCTTTGGTTGCAACTCCTGTATTACCTTAATGGAGTAGTTCAATGTGAATACACAGCAATATCTAGAGTCTGTATCAACCAGTCTATTAAGATAAATTATAGACGGCAATACATCTTACTGTGGTATGCTTCTAAAACAATAAACGTGTCATTTCATAAACCAATGGCAGAACCCCACGTCGACTGGTAAACTGGGCAAGTCTCTTGAGCCCGCGGCGTGCTTGAATGACGCAACCACGGGCGTCTACATTATGAGAACAAGAAAAGAAGTCTGAATGACTTTGAAAGGCTAAAAAGGTGCACTCTGAAACACACAGGTCAGCATCATTCAATCCCCATTACACTTAGAAGTAAAAAGGTTTTAAAATCAATCACAAGATTTTGAATATATTTTAAGCACGTAATTTTCGTAATTTTCAGATTAAACTAAAATAGACAAAGGCTAGCATTTCTATTGCAAAATCACAGCGTTATGCCCTGGTTACGGACACCAACAAACTGACTCACTCATTTTAAGAGATGGACACTGACAGGTTTATCATCAAACTACCTAAACCACTGTTGCTTCTTTAATTAAAAATGTGAAATTAACTTGACTCTTACACTAGATGCCCTTAGGGATTCTCTGCGCCTTCACCCTGGTGTCACCTGATAGTGAGTGACTCAGCCAATCACATTAAGTGATGGACGCTGATTCATGTATGCATGGTTTTCTGCTGCTTTCTCCCTCAAAAACCTTGCATGCGCGGTTCACACATTGGCTGCCCTAAGGGGTTCTATGCTCATCCTCTCAAATGTCACCAAATGTCACATGTCTCGTTCACTCGCTTGAAAAGTGACTGGTATTTATCACTTGCCTGAATGCCTGCCACATTCCGCCCGGCAATAACATTAGCATGACTCTCACATATGCTGCACTCTTCATTGCATTGCTGCAGGGAATCTACAAGCTGAAGAAATGTGGTAGTGGATATGGTGCATATAATCAAAGAGGACTTCTGAAGATCACAATCTTCCTGGACACACTCTCTGCAGGTGTTCCAGATTTCAGACTGGTCTATCAAAATATGGCCAAAGCAACTGGCAGAACTGAATCTATCAAGACAAGCTCAGAGACAGACCATTTAAGAGTCTGCCTACACTTTGCTGAGTGTTCTCAAGAAGATATGACATGGAGTATCGGCATGGGACATAGATTTATTGTCATGGAGACTGCATGAGATTCTGAATATTCCAGTGCCAGTAGAACCATATCTATTGTGTGAAGAGTTGCAATCCTGAGGCACCATGCATCAAGTAGAGAAGCAATGGATACAAACTCTCTATGAGGTGCTCTATATCCATGCCTGCATGAATCATGAGGACTCTACACTAAAACTGTATTCCCTGAAGAACTGTGTGGGAACCCCCCACACAAGATAAGAGGATATTCTCAAGATCAGCCTATGTGATCAGAATTCAAACTCAACCAAGTGCATGTTGAGTGCAATTTGAATGGAAACCTTCAGTAGCAAAGCTCTATTACAGCGTAATGGATCCTACATTGTGCAGTGAAATGCTTCATGCTGTGGTGTACCTGTGGAGATTGCCAGCTGGATCACTTTCTCAAATTTGGTAATCTGTTGCAGTTTTATTCTGCATTCACCAGTGCGGACTGAGCTAGTGCTATTGGGCTGACCTGAAGTGTCCTATCACTACTGAACTAACTCTAACTAGCATATCTCTTGGATATGAAAATACAAAGCACTAGCATCACGTCACTTTCGTAGAAGCATCAAACAGACCACTGCAGTTGACATAAGACATACTGGAAGAATACCAAAAGTGCCAAAGGAGATTCATGCCCTGTTGGAAAGCTCTACTCCAACAAATGGGAGCTCCTTCCTGAATTCCATCTACTTGCTGATGTTTACATTTGCTTCCTTCAATCCATTGAAATGTTTTTTTGGACTTCTTTGCAAACTTAGACACAAGGATCACACCTGTGATCTACATCCTTGTAGCTGGGTTCATCATGATTATCAGTTTTACTTTGTTGTGACAAGTAACAGTGAGCTTGTCAATGCACCATATCTGCCTCCTGTATAACAGAAGTACACTGTTTTGAATGTATTGTGTGATGAACATCTACTCATCACTCATCAGCAATCATAAGCAGCTGAAGATTGTCTGCTAACCAGTACCTGTTGCAGCCGGCTGATCTCAAGAAGAAATGTTTATGTTTCAATATTTAGTAACTGGTGAAGTTTCTAAGTGAATATTTTAGCAACAAAGTATACTGACATGTTTGACATGCTCTTTTGTCTCTTCACTCCCATGATACCTATGAGGCCTGCACAACCTGTTCTATGTCTCATGGGGGAGAGAGGGCAAAAAGACACATATTATTGCTGGGGTTTGTTGCCTGCTCTCTTTACTGTTGCACAGTGACATGTGCATGCTGTTCCCTACCTTTACTCCAACCACAGCCCCTGCTGGGAGGGGGTCATGGATACTCCCCCGGGGGTGTAGGGAAGGTTCTGGAGGTAGGGGTGATACAAATCATGTCAAAAGAAGAAGGTAGGAACTAGGATAAGCAGGCTGTGTGTATACATGGGCAAATTTGATTTTGACAATGTGCATTCATGCACTGAAGATGAAACTCAATGCGCATGCATGGTCATTGTGATGTCGTATAATGTTTAGTTATTAGCTCCATTAAATTTGTAATTCAGATAAAGAACATTCAGCCAATATCTTTGACTAACCAACACATGGGGACATGCTGGAATAAAGGATTTATTTCACTCAAACATCCTTTTATAGGTACATATTCCTACGATGTGTATCCTTATATATTCAGATGCACATTGTGCATGCAGACAATCATGTCAGTGAAAGGGGTGTTTTACAGACATACTTAACTCCTTTTCAGGAAGATTTCCCAGCATCCCAGGTGGGCACTCGTTGCTCTTAGGATGTCAGTTGCCGTTCTCCAATATCACGCAGGAACAGCCATTGTCTGTTCTTTTTTTATGTTGCTTTCACTTTACTTGAGTTGATATTATTTCATCTGCTAATTTCTTTTTAGCTCATTCTGCGTGCAAGCGCGTGACTGGACGCTTGTTATTTTCTATTTTGGTTACCAGATTTTCGTTTTTTATTATTTTTATTTACTTATTTATGTTCCTTATACATCGATATATCAGTGGGAATGTGCCGAGCGTATGTTATGTGCAGGTGCTGGCATATATTGGCAGAGCCAGCTTGGGCATGTTTTCTTATAGTATCCTTACTGGTATCATGTACAAAGTAAGCATGAGTATGTCAGTAAGGGAAAACTGGCATTCATGGACACAGCCAGCATGAAAATGTTTTTATTTTGGTATATATTGTGGGGATAGGCATTATGCATATGCGCTGTGCACTGTTGGGGACTTGCATATATTTGATTTTTTCAAGCGTTAACCTACAAAATCGATTGAAAATCGCCTGGCTTTTTACCTAGTTTTTCACAGAAAGTCTGCTGTATAATGTATCATTTTAAAACATTATTCAAAAACATTTCTCGGCGGAGTACCCGCCAGAACCACCCTTGGTTGGTTTAGGCTCCCTCGTTACACCTTTTTTCCGCTCATGCAAATTTGTGCCAAATATTTATGCCCCTCTAATCAAGAAAATCACCAACCGACACTGCTCTTGGTAGTCTGATGTAATACAGTACATGAGCCAGACGGCAGTAGCCAGAAGGCAGCATGCAATGAAGCATACATTGTTGCATTCTGTGCCAGCTCAGCATGAACTCATGTCAAGTGTTGGGAGGCATAGTTTAAAATTAAGAAGAACAATTCTGGGAACCCTATAACTGTTCTATAACGTAGTGGAACCATTATCATTAAAGAAATGAAAGTCGTGGAACTCAGAACCCATTAGTTCCCCCTCACTTTCGCCTCTGCAGCCACACTCGTTTGCAAACTGCTGGGTTGACTGCTCCTCCTACAGTGCTGCTGCTGCCCTTAAAGATTCAATTTACTGTAGAGCAGCATAGTGCCATCCTGCTCCCTTCATTGTCTCCTGCTGTGGTGTGCGTGTCCATGGTTACCGTTTTTAGTGCACCCACATATTTTTGAAAGAGTTTACACATGTTGTTTAACCTTTCAGCATGTATCACAATCTTCATTTTGCCATTTCTCTGTGTACATTTTGTCACTGTACACTTATATATGCAGAGAATTTTCATCCACAAATTGTCCTCATCATGGACTAATCCTCATTTTGGAGAGAAAGCCTACACAACTGCCTGTTCCTCAGTTTTCTCTGAAGCCATCATCAGCAGGAGTATGCTAGCTGACCCTGCTGTAATTCAAGCATGCGATGTGCAGGTTGTACTAACAAGACAAATTAAACCTGATCCTTCAAGCCTTGGAAACGAATGATAGGAGCAGGCAGTTTCCAAGCATGGACGCGGTGCCATGAACCTTAATTACTGAGGACACAAATGTATTAAAACAAATTGTTAATTTGATTATTCGATCCACCGAGGGCATCTCCCTTGATAAAACATGAAACAATATTATTATTGACTGCTAATGTCTGGGAGCGGATTGCAAAGCTTCATTACCGAGATATACATCTAGGTTTTTTTTTTTTTCTTCTACATAATCCTGCAAATTCTGCAACACTAAAAGATATTTTAATGTTTCTCAACAATAATATAAATGTAACTTTTATGCAGCATTATGGTTAACACATTCCGTTTTGCTTCTGGTTGGATCTTATCGTTCTGAACCGATAATGAAATCGAGCAGCAGGTCCATTCCGAAGGACCCCGCTGAAGACAGTTATACATAAAAACCTTAAAGCATGGTGGCAGCTCGAGGGCAGGCTATTTATCTTTCCATGATGAAATGTGACCTGAATACAGTCCAGCACAAAGGTCAACGTCAGTGCTATGATGTCTCCATTTGCTAGACTTCGCGGCCAGTGCTGAACGAAAAAAGGGCTGCATTTTAGATGGCATGCTATGTAGGGTCAGTGAAGCCCAGCTTCTTCTGTCTTTTTCATGGCCTTTTTGAAAGAGTATTATCCTATATTATCTTTAAAATGAAAGCAGGATGGTGCATCTTTTTTTGTTTATATTTGCATCATTTCAACATCAATCTCCATGCTTTACTGTTTGAATTGTCAGTGGTCAGATGTCAGGCAATGACGTTCTGGTTTGATACATCACTTGACGTCTGAAGAAAGCAGACTCTTTCTTGAAGCCATCTTGCCCTTGCCAACCCTTGACAACATACGGAAGAAAGGTTGTACAGTGACAAAGATTTCCATAAGGAGTAAGAGCTCACCGGCAGAGAACATATCTTAGCAAGGACTGCAGTCAAGCAAAGGTTCCCTTTTGACCCCTTTTTACCCCTCTCTACCTTACATGATAACTATGCCCCACATAAGGGATGACTTAAATATGGATCCACCTACTTCAATTAACACATCCACAACTGTGGTATGACGGGATCAACAGTATCAATCTTTAACTCTCACGGGAATGAGCAGGATCCACGTTAAGATAGAAGCAGCCTGTGTTTATTTACAAACATGACGTCACTTACGTCAATACAGCATAATGTCATCATGCAATTAATCCACGCCGCTATTTAGAGCAGCCATCTTGCACTGTGTAACCCTCCGGCAGCCACAAGGGAACTCGTTTTTGCCTAATTTCAGTAACATTTGGAGGGTGACACTGATGGACATTTTTACACATATAATAATTGGGCATAGCGAGGGAATTCAACATCTCTTCACTATTACTTGATTCAAGAGTATCCCACTCTTCTTGTTTTTAGGCGAAATCTATTGAACTTCTAGCAAAACAACTCTACCGCCATGTTCTACATACCTGGGAAGAGGTAAATGTTAAACCTATAGAAGGACATAAGGATGGACGCACATAACGTACTGGCATGAACCTATTTTAAAGCTTGTTTACTCTGCCGAAGATTTCTGCTAGATACATCTCCTGTCATCACTACCCCTGCCCTTATCTATTCCATAATATCACCTCCAAGAGATTGGGTGAGTACCATAATATCTGGGCCAACATGAATCGACATCGAACTGGATCATTTTCCACAGTGACATTTATACGTTTTTTGGATATGAATTCCATCTTTAGGAGGAAGATTACTTGCATATCATGGCTATGGTATGATGGTGACTCCATTTCTTACACACAGCCACACCGAAAGGGCTTGTTTGCATCGGTAAATTGAAAAAGGTGAGACATGTGATGCCTATTTAAATGATATTTAAATGATATTCAGAAGACAGTAAATGGAGAGGGCTAGTAAACTCATCAAATTATCATCTTTTATGGAACCGGGGATGGAACACTCTACATATACCACTGCATCCGTGTGCTGAGCCCTTCTAGAACATTTATACCAGGACCATGAAAATATTAAGGTAAATATTAGATTGAATGATATTTGTTGGATGATTTGCTGTGAACGAGATTACCTTGAAACAATTGAAGGTTTCTCTGATTATTTGTAGAATGAGAGTCCTAACTTGACCCATGACGAAGAGATGTTTTCTCAAAACGCCTTGGGTCACATTATGAAACTTTTTTTTTTTTAAACAATGCTGTATTATGAATTCATATTGAAAGGTGTGATGTGTTTACAATTACTTCAGAACACTCTATTTGCTTAACTTGGAACATTTCTGAGTTTTTCATTTATATCCTTGACTATTCATTGGCCTGTGATAGTGTGTAGGGGACACAAGTTTTGTACTTATGAGAACTTTTCTTGTTTACTAGTGCCGTTCAGTGCATGTGTCAGGACTGATTTTTCTCCCATGCACCTTAAATTATAATAACCACTGATAGTACTTCACAAACTCAATATCACACACACTTTATATCAAGGTGTGCATCGTGTTACACTTTGGACATGTTGGTGATTTCAAGTCAGAAGCACCCCATACTTTGTGTCACTATAAATTTTACGTTGTTAAGGCTGGAGGGGATCTATGTCATTATTGCAATGGCTGAAAATGGCGACTTTTTTTGTTAAACCCCTTTACACACATAAATATGCAGGGGCAGACCCCCACACCACCCCATATTAATATTATATTCTATACCTCCCCACATATATATGTGGTGAATAGGGGGTACAAAAAAAGAAAAGTCAACATTTTCGGCTGTCGTAATTGTCAGGGCGACATTTTGGTATGATTCCGGCTGGAGGAATACACTGTGGAAGGTTAGCCATAAGCATGGTCCCAGGGTTCACAGAGTAGTGATGGGCACATTGTTTGCTGATAGAACCTGGATAGAGTAGGAGTCTGTGTTGCGTATGCTAAAACTTGTGAGTCATCTGATGAGGATTGAGTGTGGTGTAAAATGAAAAGATATTAGAAGTGAGGGGATTAGTGAGGGAGAACACACATGGGAATGAGGAGTGGGCTAAACAATAAGAGATGTCTTGAGGTGTGATGGTAAAGTCCTTCTAATGTTTTGCAGATTTTAGTCTGATGTTGAGTGTCATAGGAGTGGAAGAGGGTATTTGGATGTGGTACTCCCTGATTGGGATTATGGTTTCGGAAGCAGGTACAGAAGACTAGTCTCCATTGTTTGGCAATCTATCTACCTGGAGATGAGGCATAAGGAAACCGTGTTTCCTACTGTTTTAATCTTGTTCCAGCACTGTTTACCCAATTCATGTAAAAGTCATGCCTTGGTCTGTTTCCTACAAGTCAAGTGATTGACTTCCATGCAAAGATGTTTTTATGCATATATATTATATATTTATTTATGTAAGTATTTATTTACAGGGAGGAACAATGCTCTTTTGTTCCTGAAAGAATGTACAATTGATAAGAAATCACATTTGATTATAATGAGGGGACTTTGTACAACATTCTGGCCTGGTTATGGAGGGGAGTAAATGGAACAGTCACTGGAGACAAAACATGGGTGGACATAACGCCCTCAGAGCGGCACTGAGCATCCCAAGAAGAGAGAATATCTCCCAAGCTAGACGAGATGCCCATTGGCTTTCAATCAAAAAGCACATACTGTTCAAGACCCTCACCAACACACACATTTGCCTCTTGCAGTCTGCACCTCCCTACCTCTCTGAGCTAATTCAGCAAGAGCCAGGTAACAGACCCAAATGGGACCAATACTCACATCAACTCTCAATCCCTGCCTTCAAAAGAGCCAAAGCCGGTGGGACCAGTTTCTCAGTGTTAGCACCTAAAAACTGGGACACATTACCACTCCAACTCAGAAATGAAACCTCCTTCACTATCTTCAGAAAAGCCCTGAAAACAAAGCTATTGAACTAGATTCTACTGTACTGTGTTCAATTGTAACCAAAGATCATACCAATATGATTATATTATAAACCATGTCTTGTGCTCCATTCTAACCAAGGAACACACCAGTATGTCAATGTCATGAACCAAGCAATGTTTCTATTTCCTTGTACAAGCAAATCTTTTGTAACATGGCCACGATGGCTCAGGGCCGCTGTGCACTCTATAAATTTGAATAAATAAATAAATAAATACATGAATAAATAAATACATAGATTAAGTACAACAACATTAGATATGTTAATTCCAGGTAGGCAGTACGTCCAGCTGTGTTAGGGATGTGACCCAGGTGGATGAAGGGCTAGAGTGGAGGCAGAAAGAGTCAATGACAGAGGAGCTTATAGTCGAGGGAAAAATTTTAGCTAGACGGCAGATAAGAGGTAGGTTAAGAGTGTAACACAGAGGCAAGGAATTAGGCTTTCTTTTTCTTTTTTTTTTCATTTACAGTTTACAAAAAACCATACACAACAAAACACAAAGAAGAAGAAGATAAGAGATAATAAAAAGAATAAAATACCATTCAACAAGAGACATCTTCTAAAATCAATAGAAAAAGAAAACAGAATACAACATTCAGTTTGCAAAAAATACTTCAGTTTACACAATGCTATACTTTCAAAGTTTTTCTTATTCAACTCAGAAATAAAAAATACAAGAAAGCGATTTAGAGATAAAAGTAAGGAAATAGCAGTGCCCCACATACAATAACACCAAAACAAGTTTCTCGATACCTCTGAACGTTCAATTGTGTTATCCTTGAAAAACCCAGGTCATTCTTTATCAAAGAACGTACACTCAACTACCAGGTGTTTCAGGGTTTCACGGTATTGCGTACCCCACAAAACCTACATTCATTATTTACATTTGCATGCTCCGCCAACTCTTAACTTAGTTGATTAAACCTAAAACGCATGAAGTTCATGCGTACAGCAGAGAAGTGAAACCTTTGAATATATAAAGGCAGACATTCCCTAGCATGGGTAAACCTAGAAACCTGGAATATTCCACAAAGCTTGTATATGAATGAATACAATTGACGGTCTCAGCCCAGTCAGACCTAAACAGAATCTTTTTAACATGCCCCGGTCTAAAAATCAAATCCTCTTCGGATGCACAAATATACACCAACACAGAGCACATGCGTGTTTTAAGCTCATTCAATGATGGAACAGATCCTGCTGTCATAGCAACCTTAAGATTCTCATAAAGGGAATTCTTAGGCAGAGCAATTTTTCTTCTGAAGAGAGAAAGCTGTCTCCAGGCATACCTTGCCTTCAATGACATCAGACACAACTTGTGACTAATGATGGCATTATGGATAGCCATAGAGAGACCAAGTACATTCTTCCATAGAGTTCCCTGAATAGTATTCAAGAGGTCACCCATATTCTGGGAGCAAAGGTCGAGTCCGTAAAGGATAATTGCCTCAAATATGGCCAGATAATATTGTCTCAGGGGAAGTAAAGAAAACTTACATACTTTGTGCTTTAAGAACTTCATATGAGCAGTATGTTTCTTAACTTTATCATTCAAGATTAATTTCCATTGATCTATACTAACCCTGTTGTCCAAATGATATCCAAGATAGATTACAGTCTTGACCTGATCAACAGTTCCCATGTTTCAAGAATATTGAATGTTCTTGATTCTTCTTGACAGAACCAGGACTTTAGATTTCGAAGCATTAGGGAACAGATTATTATTCACAGCATATTCATAGAAGAGCTGCATCTTAGCTCTAAGACCTCGCAGGGTTCTATCGAACAATGTAAAATCGTCCGCATAGTCCGTCCACTCCAACCTAACACTCCCCAACCTTGCAGCTGCAATGGAGGGACTCTGACACAGTCCCTCAGCATCGCACGTATAGAGGTTGAAGAGCGTAGGGGCCATTGTACATCCTTGCTTAACACCTGCACAGGTAGGTGTTTAGGAAGAAAGAAAACCATCCTCAGATAATCGTACACAGACAGATGTTTTAGAATGAAGTAAGTCAATCAACTCAACCATATTATGAGAAATGCCCAAGGAAAGCATTTTATGCCAGAGCCTAAATCTAATCAACCATTTCCAGGCACTAGTCATATCCAACGAGGCCAGATAGACATCCCCAACATCGGAATGATGAACATAATGTCTATGGTGAGAAAGAATAGATGCATTCTAAGAAGTACCAAGCTCAGCACAGAAGCCAACCTGAAACCTACTTAGAAGATTATGTTCCCTAATAACACAGTCAAGGTCCCTTAACAGCAACATAGAAACAATCTTACTAGTGGCATCCGTTAAAGCTATAGGACGATAGTTGGACAAATCAAGTTTATCCCCCTTTTGAAAATAGGTACTATGATTGACTTGGACCAAGAAGCAGGCACCGTATGAGACAGAAAGATGTGGTCGAACATAGATTTTAAAAGCTAGCCCAGGTTCCAGGATCTTCTTTAAGAACAAAGGGGGGAATGCCATCAGAACCAGGGGCCCTGCATGGTTTAAGTCTGGCAATCACCCAATATATATCCTCCTTGTTCCAGTGACAAGGTCCCTTCACAGGAGAGCCCAAATCATAGTCATCCAAAGCTCCAAAAGCATCAGGCATAGCATATTTCTTAGTATAAAAGGAAACCCAAGAGGCTGAGTCTATAGGGCAGTCCCGCCTCTCTTTGAAATTCCCCAACAGCCTGTTCACCGTGGACCAAAAGTGGCCATCTTTACCCTTGCACAGAGACTCCTACATATTTTGATGGCAAAGAAAGTACGCATCCATCCTAAGGGATTTGACTTAATTCTTATGCCTCAAGATAATCGCATGTTGAGTTTCCCGTATTCACAGGGTATTAATCCAGCTTTCCTCAGAGCCACAAGTTCTTTTCTTTTGCGGACCTTAGAGGATAGAATTCTGTCATCTCTTCCAACACTATTCTTATTAAGACTCACAAAACTAGTTGAGTCCCTAATCTTATGAATATAGGCCAAGATAATGTTATATGGAGAAGTACCACCGCTAACCCCAAGGTCACGGCCACATAAGAAAGAAATAGGCTTTTGAAGAGACACAGAAAGAAGATGGTTAAATTTATGTACAATGTTCTTATTCCACAACACTATAGTATCCCTATTATTACATTCCAATCCCGCAAGATCAGGTCTAATACAAGGGGTAAACATAGGAATAGACAAGGTGAAAAAGATAGGCAAATGATCACCCAAATCAGAATTTAGATGACTTAGATAGCTGCACTGTTTCCTAATACCATCTGAGACATAAAAATAGTCAATACGTGAGGTTGACACTCCTCTATGCCATGTATGTTTAGAGGCACGAGAAGATGGCAAATGATCCGATAAGGACAAGTCCCACTACTTGAGAAATAGATCCCACCCAATGTCTCGCCTAAGGTTCACATGCTGTACCGAGGGAAGAGCCCCCAGTCAGTTCCACCTGGCAACGTCTGCACAAAAGGAGTTGAAATCCCCTCCCAAGATGACTTGAGCGCCATATCCCCTCTGAATCCATTCGTAAAGAATGTCTCCAATCCAGTCCTTTATAGTGTCAGAGGTAACTCGCATAGGATCCCAATAAAGATTTAAATCAATTGCCAAAAGCCATTCTGAGCAGCAGCAAACTTCCCACGAAAGACCCAAGTTTCGATCAATAGCAATGGTAAGACCTCCTCTTGGACGCCACTCATCCGCCCTAACCGCAGGACAAGAGATAGTATGGTATCCCTCTAGTACAGGATTGGCCATCAGCATAGTCTCCTGAAGTAAGTATATTCTAGGAATACTAGCACAGGAAGAGTTAAGCAACAGTTTATACAAGTTAGAAGAGCTGCCGGTATTCTACGATACTACTTCAATGACCATCCTTTCATGCATGTACCATACGTAGCCTTAGACTTTCTAAAGATTAAGGGCATGTTGTATCCAAGACCAATCCTGACCATTACCCAGAAGATTAGATATAAGAGACATTACAGTTCCAGAGTCAACCGCAGGAACAGATGTAGGCCCCAAAACTGTTTCTGGGATAGATGGCACAGATTTTACAAAAGAGAGAACAGTTTTTGCATCAGCAGAGTTCTGCAGTTCCACCGGGACAAAGCCCATGGATTGTATATTGCATTGTTGGTCCCAAACCATGGTGGCAACCATACCTGAGTGGAAATTACTGACCATTCTGCCATTAGCTACTCTAGGGAGAGATATGGCATCTATAGCATCAGTAGTTATCGATCTAAGAAGCGGAATTGCCTTTAAAAGAGACAATAATACTACCCTGTTGAGGTTAGTCACCTTTTTACCTTTCTCATTAGGCATAAAGCCTATGATCTTGCTGCTCGGTCGCACATCTTCACTCACATCCACTTGACTTGCCCACAAACCAGCCTGTGCACCCAAACTTGGCTAGGAGCCTTACTACAAACCTGTTGTGCCATAACTGGACCTGTGGCCCCACCCATCAGAGATCCACACTGCCCCACCACAACATTGGGTACCAACAGATCTCTCCTATGCTGATCCACTTGTCTTTCTGCCTGATTTATCCCAGAAAGACCAGTATCCACCACCAGATTGGCAGCTGGGACATTACTAGCCACACTGGGCTGTAAGTAACCAGCAGATGTACGAGCATGCATTGTACTGTTCACCTTACCAAATGCAGTCATTTTAGTATGTTTAGTTTGCGGCCATTCCAGCAGATTATCACCCTCAGCCCTCCTTTTAGTTCTCCTAGAGGGGCCGAGAGTCTTCGAAGGTGTTCCATCACCTTTAATAGTTCTGGTAACCAGGCCGGAACTGTTCACCAAGACTATAACCTCAGAGGCTTCCTCAATCTGTTCAACACAGCCCTCTTTACCGGATGTCTGATGATGATTTAAATTACAAATGGCCTTGAGGTTGGAATTTCTCCCCCTAATCTTCACAGAGGCCATATTTTTTGTTTTTTTGTTTTTTTTGCTTTATTCCTATGTGTTTTGCTGCTTACAGAATTAGTAGGCACAGACTGTTTATCCATATCCTTTTCAGCAGTAGAGAGAATAGAATCAACCACCGAAATGGCCTCATGTTCAGTAGCACTATCATTCAAACAACCCATAACTTCTAACAAAGCTGAAGGACTGTCCAGGCCTTCCTCAACTTGATTGTCCATTGATGGAGTATGAGCAGCTCTTTCAGATTTTTCAGACTCCCCACCATTGGGGAAACATTCTTCAATGTCTACCTGGGGTCTAACCAAAAGTGCATCCAAAATAGCAGACATTTTCTCATCCAGCATCAAAAATCTAGAATTGTAATCATCTTGAACATTACAGCCCATAGCCGCAGATCTATTTATAGAATTCAGATTATTAAATTGGTTCTCATAGCTAGAAATACGAAGAGTAACATCATTAAATGCCTTCTGCTGAGCTGCCATGATCCCCCCCAAATGTTTCTGCGTATCACATAAGGCTTTTAATGCCAAGCTCAAACTAATGTGTAAATTAGACAAAAGAGGGGAAATGAGTTCACATATTCCCCATCTCAGACGTGCCTTTCTTTAGGTGTCCCCTTCTTAGGCTGGGTTTCACAGGATAAAATTGATTTTGGAGTACACAGAACAATCAGGGAGTTCATGGTTGTAGTCAGACTAGGGAGAGCATTACCCTGAGAGGGCATAGCCGGTGATATATCCAAGTCAATATTATCTCGCAACAAGTCCCTAGTAGCATTAGCCACCTTGTGAAATGAGTCCTCCAAACATCTCTCCTGAGTTAAATCGTGTTGTGGTATAACAAGAGGGGACTTTACAGGGCCTTGTTGTTTCAAATGACAGCAATAGTTTACAGGCAGATGATGAAAAACATTCCTAGAGGGCTCACCCTCATTGCAATTTCCAAAGACAAAAACATTAGATCTGTTACAATTAGATTACATATTATATGTACCGCAGACTGAGAATGATCCCCCCAGCCCACCAGCCATCCCATCCCTACGTTAGCCAGCCGGGCTGAGCCGATCCACAACTGCGGGGGACACTTTACGGTCACAGCCGCAGCACACATGTGGCAGTCAGGAGAGTCAGGGGGTCAGCTGAGGGGCTGCAGGGATGCAGGGCTTCTCTCTCGCAGCCGCTCACTGCCACAGGTTCACAATCGTATCATATCGCGGATCAGCGGAAAGGACCTTCGAAAGGACTGTGTCAAGGGGCACCTCTCGTAGGAACAAAGTAACGTGAATGAAAGGCTGCTTCCAACACTGTCACACTAGCACACAGTGCTCTTAGGCTTTTAGTTTGGTTTTGAACTAATTGGAGATGTCCGGGGGAAGAGAATTCCATGCAAATGGAGCAAGAAGAGAGAAAGAAAAAAGGTGCGATGAAGCACAGTGAGGGCACGGTGCTACAAGGGCAGTCGAGGAGGCAGAGCAGAGATTATGAGAAGGCTTGTAGCGTTGGAAAGAGGAGGATAAATATGGTGGTGCCTTACTGTGGATAGATTTATGAGCCAGGAGAAGAAATATAAATCTGGCCCTGTTTTGCATTCTCATCCATCCAATCTTGTGATGTATGAACAGGTAAGTGTGAGGTGAGGGAGTGCAAAGGCATGTCTGGTAGCAAAGTTAATGAGTTTGGTGAGGACAGAAGCCTAGTTGTGGAGACCAAAGACGATGCCGGCACAATAGTCCAGTTTAAAAAAGACACTAATAATTAAGAGATGCTTGGTGGTGTTGAAAGGAAGGATGTGTCTGATTTTCTTAACATTTAGGAGATTGAGGCGATCTGTTGTTGCAGTTTTGGAGATGAAAGTAGAGAAGGTGGTAGAAGGGTCATAGATGACACTAACATTTACAGTTGAAGAAGGGAAAAGTGTCATTTTGGAACTGGTCAGGAAGGGGGAGAGATGAGAGAGAGTATTTAGCAGGGAAGAACACCTCTGTTTTGGTATAGTTTGACATCGGTGAGTGCAAATGGCAGAGAGACATTTGGAAATGTTTTTCGAGAGATCAGAGAAGAAGATGTGGGTGTTGTCTGTAAAGAGTTGGTACGAGAACCGAAAGGCAGAGATTAGTGCCCCATGAGCAGAGGTGTAGAGTGAAACGTGGAGAAGACCCAAGACAGAACCCTGTGGAATATCAGCAGTTAGAGGAGTGAGTTGAGAGGTGTTGTTGATCCAGGAAGCAAAGGACTGGCAAGGTGCCAGGTAGGATTCAATCCATACAAGTGCACAATCTTGAATCCCAACAAGAAAGCAAATATTCAGGAGATCAGAGAAACCAACAGTGTCAAAGACAGCCGTCAGCTCAAGGAGATTTAAAATAGATTCGTATAATTTGATACTCACCGATGTCAAACTATACCAAAACGGAGATTGGCAGAAGGGATGAAGTTGGAGACATTCATGAGAGCAGTTGCATAAACCTGCTTGTACGGGATCTTGAAGGTTGTGGATGTGTATAAAATGTGAAAGATGCTTGAACATAACACTTTGGACCACTTTAGAGTAGTACGGAAGGAGAGACGCAGGTCAAAGGTTAGCCAGTAGCTATGAGCCGTAACCTTTCTTTTTTAGGAGAGGGATGACTGTGGCCATTTTGAAAATAGAGGGAAAATAGAGGGAAAACAAGCTGAGTCGAAGGACAGGTTGAAGAGTTCAGCGAGGTCAGAGGCCAATAAAGGCACAATGGGCTTGACTAGCTGAGGAGCAGGAGGGTATGATGGTGCACAAGAGGGGTTAGCCTTCAACAATAGAGATAGGACTTCTGCAGTATTAGAATGACTAAAGTGGGAGAGCAAGGCAGAGGATGACGGTAGTGTAGGTGGAGTGTAAAATATAGGACGAGGTATCATGAGGAAGTTCAGGAGAGAGTCTCTAATTTTGGAATTGTTTGCAGCGAAGTATGTAGCAATGCCATTAGTTATAGGTTTAGGAGTGAGGAGTGAGTTTAGGGTTCCCTGAGGTTGGCAAGGATGGTTGGAGTGAGAGTCAATGAGGATGAGGTAGAATTCCCTTTTCACTCTATCAAAAGAGGACTTGAGAGAGTTCAGGGCAACGAGGTGGAGTTGTAGGTCCTGATACAAGTGGGTGTACCTCCATTTGCACATCAGCCAACACCAGACTCTGCAGAGAGAGAGTATGAATGGGGTGACCTATGGTTTAGGATGCTGAGACTTAGAGGTGAACGTTAGCAATGGGAAGTGAGAGGAGAAGGAGTCATATTGTAGGGATTGGAAGCTAGAGAAAGCAATGTTAGTGGAAGAAGCATCAGGTATGAAGGAGGAGAGTGAGAACTGTACGCCAGAGAGAAAGGGAGGGATGGCAGAAGGTTTCAATTTCCTTTAAGCAATAACTGAGGCTAGCTAGTGGTGAGGAGAAGTCAGAGGGTGGAAAGGAGATGGTGGTGGAATCAATGTAGTAATTGGATAGGGATGGTGTGATGATAGTATTAGTGGCTGAGAGGGAGGTGGAGATGAATAAGAGTTGCCCCTGGTGTGGGTTGGCAGGTTATAGATAGAGTGGGGAGAGCAAGGACACTAGGAAAATAATGCAATTCAATTTTCTGAGACCTAGTTGGAGAGGAAAGGTTAAAGTCACCTAAGGGAATGAGGTGATGTTTAGTGGAAAAAGTATTAGTGAGTTGCCCATGTTCATGAAGGAATGGTCCAGTGGGACCAGCAGGTTGATAGATGGTGATGATGTGAACAAGTGACGCAGAGCAATAGTAGAGAGGTGGGAGAGGATGTGGCATTGGAATTGGAGATTTGTAAGGCATTGAGGTAGGAAGGGAGTATGTGTCTGACATGACCATTTCTGCCAGTTGGATGAGAGGATTGAATAGAAGATAGTTTGGAATTATGTAGGACCACCATAGAAACAGTGTCAGAAGGATAAATCAAGGTTTCAGTGACAGGAAGGAGGTCCAGGGGAGGAGAGCTGTTGTGAACATTGCCAGTGATAAAGAAACTTTTGTTTCATACAGAGTGAGTATTCCAGAGTACAATGTTCAGTTTGTGCAGTAGGGAAGACTGGAGAATTTGAGCCTGAGAGCAAGAAAGGAAAGGTGAATAGGTGTTAGGAGAGTCATTTTTAGCTTGCCTGCTTTGTTTGTTTGAAGTAGGAGGTGCAAGAGAGATGGAGGAATGGGAGTTTTGAGATGTGAGTTTTATAATAGGGACAGAAAAGGAAGACGTTGCTGCCTGATTGGAGAAAACCGAGGGAGAGGTGAGTTGAACGAACAGCAGGAGTGAATGCATAATAGGTGAATACCACAGAGTGGAGATACAACACATTGTACAGCAGACTAGGGTACTCTTACGTGGAGCATTGAGGAAAACAAAAGAAAAGGTTCATAGCTGAAGGGGCAAAGAGGCTGGTCAATGGCTGGTATACACTCATCACTATTTCGTCCATAGATGGGACGCCCAAAAGGAGTTAAGAAGTGATGTCACATGCTCTTGTCACCTGATCGCCTAGTCCATCAGTCGTTGGTCTCCCTGATTTTGTCCGTGGTGTTGCTGGAAGATGCAATTTCTTCCTGATTGGTGTTCCTAGAGGAGTTTCTTGTGGCCTTGAGCTGGAGGTTGGGATGATCCAAGATGACCACAGGAAGTGATGTGACGGATCCAAGATAGCAGCGGGAAATGCTGTCACCAACCCAAGATGGCCAGAAAAAGTGATATCACATATCCAAGATGGGCACAGGACATGATGCCACCGAACCAAGATGGCCACAGGAAGAAATGTTACAGACAGAAAGTGAAGGAGCAAACCAGAAGTGACGGCACATGCTCTCATCCCCTGATTGCCTTTACATTAGTGGTTGGTCTGTCTGATTTTGTCCAAGGTGTTTCTCAGATGAGGAGATTTACTCTACTGTGCCCAGACGAGTGTCTTGTAACCTTCAGCTGGAGATTGTGCTGATCCTAAATTGCAGCAGGAAGTGATGTCACTAATCCAAGAGGGCAGCAGGAAGTGATTTCACTGATCCAAGATGCGACAGGACGTGATGTCCCAGTTCCAAGTCGGCCACAGGAAGTGATGGTGCAGATTTAAGATGGCAACAGGAAGTGATGTTACAGAGAGAAAGTGAAGCCACAAGCCAGAAGTGATGACACCTGCTGATGTCACCGGATCACCTAGTCCATCAGTGGTTGATCTCTCTGATTTTGTCCCTGGTGTTTCTGGGGTTAGGCAATTTCTTCCTGATTGGTATTCCCAGAGGAGTCTCTTGTGGCCTTCAGCTGGAGGTTGGATGTAGCGAGGGAGTTCAATAGTTTGATGGCCAGTAGGGAGAATGAGGCTCCTTCTGGTCTTATCATGGAGCTTAGTGTCATCAAAAATATGTAATGCATGAATTTATTTCAAAATAAATCTGGGCCCACTCCACCTTAAGTGCAGTGGGCAATGCTGAGGGTTTTTAAATGTATGGTTTTTCTTGATGGAGCCAGTGGACCCAGTCGACCCAGTGGAGCATGCATAGTACAGGGATGATATGTTTAAAATCTTTTCACTCTATGTAGTCTGGCTGACAGGTTTTTCTATGTGGTTTTCTGGGCATCTAAGATTTAGGCGTTATACCTAGTTCAATATTATTGGGCCTGGTGGCAACATGGCCATGGTCTTTTGGATAAAGGATGCAGAGCTGTAAACACAACTTCTGCCAATAGCTGTCACTTTCAGTTAAAATGTGAGGCTACTTTCAATTGCCATTGTGAGGTTCCTTATCATGGAGCATGGTACTAGACATGGATCCATTTTATCAGGTCAAGGATTGAGAAGGTGCTAGAAGAAGCTGCAGTGAACTGCATCACCTCTATTTAGGTGGGAATAAGCTTTAGTGTGTTTGCCATCATCCTTTCATCCATGGGTGCCAGGCGTGGTTAAGGTCTGGTGAGTTTGTTTAAAGGATTTTCATCAGTTTGTAGATTAAAAGTTGTGTCTGCATAGCTGCTGCAGGTAAGGCCAGACAAACTAATAATGTCCTGTAGGAATGTCATTTAAATGTTAAAAAGAAGAGGGGACAGTGCAGACCCCCTAGGATACTCAACAGGTCAGTGACAGCGGTGGAGAACCTTAGGGGCCATAATGGGGAAATTGGTTCTGTTGGTGAGGACACAGGAGATCCAGCAAAGAACTGTTACTTGTATTCAAATATCTCTCAGTCTTTTTAGAATGATATAGTAGATAATGGTATTACAGTCTTTGGGATATCCTGAAGGATGAGTGTGCTCTTAAAGTTTTCAAATGTGTCGTTTTTAATGTGCCCCAAACTGAGCAAAGCGCGATTCCGTACCCTTCACTGGTCTAAAGCTGTGCTGTGTCTCAGTTGTTTGTCTCCATGAAATCCCAAAGTTGACCTTTTATTAGTTTTTACAAATAATGGTCTATTGAACTGAGAGCTTGTGAATAGGGAGTAGCTTGCAGGGTTATATGGGCCTACTACAGGCTTTTTTGAGGAGTGGCCTTATGTAAGCTGCAGAGGAATAATACTCCTGGTTTAGACTGTCCATTAAGGAAGGACTCAGTTCTGTATGTTTTGTGTTGGTTGTGGTCTATTGAACTGAGAGCTTGTGAATAGGGAGTAGCTTGCAGGGTTATATGGGCCTACTACAGGCTTTTTTGAGGAGTGGCCTTATGTAAGCTGCAGAGGAATAATACTCCTGGTTTAGACTGTCCATTAAGGAAGGACTCAGTTCTGTATGTTTTGTGTTGGTTGTGAATACATTGGCTGGGGGGTTTCTGAGATCTTTCTGGGTTGCAGGAGTTGATGGTAGCAAGTAGATGATGTCTGCAGAAGGGGAGAAAAATGGTGAGAGTAAGGGTGGTTGTTGCCAGAGGTGATGTCTCCTTGGTCTAGTACCGAGATGCAAATTGCTTACTACCCAGGTGTTTTGCTTTGTAGAAACATTTTGCTGAAGTGAGCTACAATCTAGTCGCAGAGCTGTTCGGTCAGTATTGGGATTGTGTTGCAGGTGTCCATGTCTTTGCATTTTCTTATGACCTTACACATGTTCTTTTGGTTGTGTTGTTTCAGTTTTATGCATATGGAACAGTTCAGTTGTTTGTTTTGATGACTGATTTCTGCCTGTAGAAACAGCACTGCTGATGGTAGGCAAGAGTGTTTTGCTGTAAAGTTGTTTTTTCCTACAGATTTGTTCCATTTTGCATCCTCATTTGGTAATGTTTGAGAGCAAACCATTTAGAAAGTTTCATTTTTCTGTGAATTTTGAAAAGGTTTTATCTGGGTGAGTTAATCAAGATATAAAGGTTGTGAAGTTGCTCAATCAGTATATTTGTTGGTGGATAAAATGGAATTATCAGTTTGTTTGCCATATGTTTTTACATTCGAGTGTTGATTTGTACTTCTATCCAAGCTCTGGCCAAGGTTGTGGGTCCAATAAATGCGTCCATGAGTGGTGGTACATCTATGTAGATTGTGAAAGGAATGAACCAGTTGTCGCCATGGTAATGGGCAAAAATAACAAAGGAAACATGCTGAACAAGGGGGGCAGGGGTTGCAGGGGTGTCCTCCGTTCACATAGTTCAGCATTATGGGCTTTGGGGATTGCAGGGGTGTCCCTTGTACACAAAAATAGGGACACCGAATTGGTCCACATTGTCTGATAAAATTGTTGATGGTTTCAGAATGCTGTTAGCTAAAAGAACTTTGTTGCCAAGAGGGCGATCATACATTTAAAGAATCAGAACATAAAGAGGATAGTCACATCCATTTTTTTCTGTTCTGTTTTCTTTTTCATTTGCTGTAGAAATTGTAAGGGTTACGGACTTTGTTTTCAAAAAATCTGGTCCTTTAAAGAATAGGAAAAAGAATATCCTCGTGAAGGATCTGATAAATGAAAAACCTGTGTGGAAAGTAAAAAGTATGTTCAACCGGGTAGAATAACAGATGACTGCCTTTATCGGAAAACTAAGGAAAACTAACGAAAGCGCGATAGATTTAAGAAACCACAAAAGTAAAGACAATCTCTCGCAAAACTTTGTTTTGAAATAACGTGCCTTTTAAAAATATTGTTGAGCATATACATGCTTGATGGTAGCTATGTCCCCTGTTTTGCTCTGTTTTTTCTGATAGTTCATTTAACAATCGGGGAATGAGAACGCTGTTTCAAAAGAAATGTCAATAGGAAACAGCAATTGCCACCAACAATTTTGGAAATATATCCTCTCTGAAAGATGACTTTGGAATCTTGTAAGGTAAAAGAAATGTTCATTTGAATTGCCAATTTACAGATCGTGGTTCAGTATCAGTTAGGACAATGACAAAAAATGTTTAACTCTAAAACATTAAATGAAAGTTTTAAGTGCTTGTAATTAATAAAAAAGCATGCTCGTGTCCAGGTTTTATGGTACACTAGAGACTGATTTTGATAATAAAGATGTGTAGTCATATGATCTTGTTTTTCTCAAACGGCAAAAACCATGTTTTAATGGATAAAATTACACTCTTTACCACATGGATAAACCTAATAGTATATATAACAAAAAAAGGGTGTAAACACCGTACAATATACCACAGAAGTGACAAACGCCAGGGATCGTATATTCCCGAATATACTTGTTCATACATTAATTTATTTAATAATAACTCTCTTAAAATTATCACATTACATAAAATTCATAGTTAAACACATAATATATAAAACATCAAAAGACTGTACTTCACAAAACACATACAAATCCCGAATATGGGTTGATTCTGCTGGTCTGTAAATTGACTCCGTGTGGAACTCCACACTATTTCTCCAGTGTGGAGTTCCACACGGAGTCAATTTACAGACCAGCAGAATCAACCCATATTCGGGATTTGTATGTGTTTTGTGAAGTACAGTCTTTTGATGTTTTATATATTATGTGTTTAACTATGAATTTTATGTAATGTGATCATTTTAAGAGAGTTATTATTAAATAAATTAATGTATGAACAAGTATATTCGGGAATATACGATCCCTGGCGTTTGTCACTTCTGTGGTATATTGTACGGTGTTTACACCCTTTTTTTGTTATAGTCATATGATCTTGCCTTTTAACAACGAATCACATCATGAATTTTAAAAGTGTGACCATATATATTGTTTTGTCACTTGTAGTGGGATCATTTGAATACCACAGGGGTATAGATGATTAATCTCATTAAAACAAGAAAATATTTTGTCTTGAAGAAGGCCAGTACAATAAGTCGGAAACTACACCAAAGATGGTGTCTCATTGAGAAACGGGGCCGAAACATGTCAACAATCTTATAAGACTGGAATAATTATCAGGGTAATTCATAGAATTCAGCGCACAAGTGGCGCACGCGGCTGGTGCACAGTGTGCACGTGCGACTTTCTGCGCCAGCCAAGTGCGCTAAAATCCATTTCCGCCCACAGCGTATTCATGGATTTGAGCATCCAGAACCAGCCATGGCGCAGAGTGGCGCAGTGAACCTGCAGCAGCGCCAGTTATGCCGCCAACCCCTCCCCGTATGCCATGCACAGCGCACAAATCCCGTACATGGCACACAGGCCCCGAACCACAAAAACGCCAGTAAAACTCCCTGCGCACCCCTCCGAATACATGTACACACCGGCGTGGGGAGTTTCCCAAGCGATTGGCCCTGTGCGAGCATGGTACATGTATTACTGGGGTGCGCGGGAACTTTCACACGCGATTGGCCCTGTGCGAGCGAGGAACGTGTGTTACTGGGGTGCGTGTGAACTATAAGACGCGATTGGACCTGTGCGAGCGGGGTACATGTATTACTGGGGTGCGCAGGAGGTTTCACACGCGATTGGCCCTGTGTGAGAGGGGTACGTGTATTACTGGGGTGTGCAGGAACTTTCACACGCGATTGGCCCTGTGCGAGCGGGGTACGTGTGTTACTGGGGTGTGTGGGAACTTTCACATGCGATTGGCCCTGTGCGAGCGGGGTACGTGTGTTACTGGGGTGCGTGGGAACTATCACACGCAATTGGCCCTGTGCGAGCGGGCTACATGTATTACTGGGTGCGCGGGAGGTTTCACACGCGATTGGCCCTGTGTGAGCGGGGTACGTGTGTTACTGGGGTGCGCAGAAATTTTCACACGCGATTGGCCCTGTGCGAGCGGGGTACGTGTGTTAATGTGGTGCGCGGGAACTATCACACGCGATTGGCCCTGTGCGAGTGGGGTACGTGTATTACTGGGGTGCGTGGGAGGTTTGACACGCGATTGGCCCTGTGCAAGCGGGGTACATGTATTACTGGGGTGCGCAAGATGTTTCACACGCGATTGGCCCTGTGCGAGCGGGATACATGTATTACTGGGTTGCGTGGGAACTTTCACACGCGATTGGCCCTGTGCGAGCGGGGTACGTGTGTTACTGGGGTGCGCGGGAACTATCACACGCGATTGGCCATGTGCAAGCGGGGTATGTGTATTACTGGGGTGCATGGGAGCTTTCACACGCGATTGGCCCTGTGCGAGCGGGGTACGTGTGTTAATGGGGTGCGCAGGATCTATCGCATGCGATTGGCCCTGTGCGAGCGGGGTACATGTATTACTGGGGTGCGCGGGAGGTTTCACATGCGATTGGCCCTGTGCGAGCGGGGTACGTGTATTACTGGAGTGCGCGGGAGGTTTAACACGCGATTGGCCCTGTGCGAGTGGGGTACGTGTATTACTGGCTGCGCGGGAGGTTTCACATGTGATTTTGCTGTCAAAGCGGGTCACGTGTATCCAGTGTGGTGCGCTGGGAGTCCTACACGTGAATTGGCAGTGTGTGTCCTCCCAGGTGTCCACTCTACCCCCTCCACGGCCCCTGCAGGCAGCCCACACCACAGGGGACTACCCTGCACCCCTGGACATGTCCCGCAGGCAGCCCGTCCACCATGGCCATGCCACCCAGCCAGGCCACGTGTCACGTTGCATTAGTGATCACCAACTCAGGTCCCCCTGCACCCGCACCTCCATCAGTGAGGGGCACCTGCCAGCAAGCCCCCACTCATGTCCCACTCATGTCCCCCAGAACCCCCAGCCCCCATCAGTGAGGGACACCTGCCAGCAGGACACCACTCATGTACCCCAGCACCCCCACCCCCATCAGTGAGGGGAACCTGCCAGCAGGCCCCCACTCATGTCCCCCAGCACCCCCACCCCTCATCAGTGAGGGGCACCTGCCAGCAGGTCCCCACTCATGTCCCACTCATGTCCCCCAGCACCCCCACCCTCCATCAGTGAGGGGCACCTGCCAGCAGGCCCCCGCTCATGTCCCCCAGCACCCCCACCCCCATCAGTGAGGGGCACCTGCCAGCAGGCCCCCACTCATGTCCCACTCATATCCCCCAGCACCCCCACCCCCCATCAGTGAGGGGCATCTGCCAGCAGGTCCCCACTCATGTCCCACTCATGTCCTCCAGCACCCCCACCCCCATCAGTGAGGGGCACCTGCCAGCAGGCCCCCACTCATGTCCACCAGCACCCCCACCCCCCATCAGTGAGGGGCACCTGCCAGCAGGCCCCCACTCAAGTCCCACTCATGTCCCCCAGCACCCCCACCCCCCATCAGTGAAGGGCACCTGCCAGCAGGCCCCCACTCATGTCCCCCAGCACCCCCAACCCCCATCAGTGAGGGGCACCTGCCAGCAGGCCCCCACTCATGTTCCCCAGCACCCCCACCCCCCAGCAGTGAGGGGCACCTGCCAGCAGGCCCCCACTCATGTCCCACTCATGTCCCCCAGCACCCCCACAACCCATCAGTGAGTGGAACCTGCCAGCAGGCCCCCACTCATGTCCCACTCATGTCCCCAGCACCCCCGCCCCCCATCAGTGAGGGGCACCTGCCAGCAGGCCCCCACTCATGTCCCACTCATGTCCCCAGCACCCGCACCCCCCATTAGTGAGGGGCACCTGCCAGCAGGCCCCTACTCATATCCCACTCATGTACCCCAGCACCCCACCCCCATCAGTGAGGAGCACCTGCCAGCAGGCCCCCACTCATGTCCCCCAGCACCCCCACCCCCATCAGTGAGGGGCACCTCCCAGCAGGCCCCCAATCATATCCCCCAGCACCCCCAACCCCCATCAGTGAGGGGCACCTGCCAGCAGGCCACCACTCATGTCCCCCAGCACCCCCACCCCCCAGCAGTGAGGGGCACCTGCCAGCAGGCCCCCACTCATGTCCCACTCATGTCCCCCAGCACCCCCACCCCCCATCAGTGAGGGGCACCTGCCAGCAGGCCCCCACTCAGGTCCACCAACACCCCCACCCCCCATCAGTGAGGGGCACCTGCCAGCAGGCCCCCACTCATGTCCCACTTATGTCCCCCAGCACCCCCACCCTCCATCAGTGAGGGGCACCTGCCAGCAGGCCCCCGCTCATGTCCCCCAGCACCCCCACCCCCATCAGTGAGGGGCACCTGCCAGCAGGCCCCCACTCATGTCCCACTCATATCCCCCAGCACCCCTACCCCCCATCAGTGAGGGGCATCTGCCAGCAGGTCCCCACTCATGTCCCACTCATGTCCTCCAACACCCCCACCCCCACCCCCATCAGTGAGGGGCACCTGCCAGCAGGCCCCCACTCATGTCCCACTCATGTCCCCCAGCACCCCCACCCCCCATCAGTGAGGGGCACCTGCCAGCAGGCCCCCACTCATGTCCCCCAGCACCCCTACCCCTCAGCAGTGAGGGGCACCTGCCAGCAGGCCCCCACTCATGTCCCACTCATGTCCCCCAGCACCCGCACCCCCCATTAGTGAGGGGCACCTGCCAGCAGGCCCCCACTCATATCCCACTCATGTCCCCCAGCACCCCACCCCCCATCAGTGAGGGGTACCTGCCAGCAGGCCCCCACTCATGTCCCCCAGCACCCCCACCCCCATCAGTGAGGGGCACCTGCCAGCAGGCCCCCACTCATGTCCCCCAGCACCCCCAACCCCCATCAGTGAGGGGCACCTGCCAGCAGGCCCCCACTCATGTCCCCCAGCACCCCCACCCCCCAGCAGTGAGGGGCACCTGCCAGCAGGCCCCCACTCATGTCCCACTCATGTCCCCCAGCACCCCCACCCCCCATCAGTGAGGGGCACCAGCCAGCAGGTCCCCACTCATGTCCTCCAGCACCCCCACCCCCATCAGTGAGGGGCACCTGCCAGCAGGCCCCCACTCATGTCCCACTCATGTCCCCCAGCACCCCCACCGCCCATCAGTGAGGGGCACCTGCCAGCAGGCCCCCAATCATGTCCCCCAGCACCCTGAACCCCCATCAGTGAGGGGCACCTGCCAGCAGGCCCCCAATCATGTCCCCCAGCACCCCCACCCCCCAGCAGTGAGGGGCACCTGCCAGCAGGCCCCCACTCATGTCCGACGCATGTCCCCCAGCACCCCCACAACCCATCAGTGAATGGCACCTGCCAGCAGGCCCGCACTCATGTCCCACTCATGTCCCCCAGCACCCCCACCCCCCATCAGTGATAGGCACCTGCCAGCAGGGTCCCACTCATGTCCACCAGCACCCCCACCCCCAGCAGTGAGGGGCACCTGCCAGCAGGCCCCCACTCATGTCCCACACATGTCCCCCAGCACCAGCACCCCCCATCAGTGAGGGGCACCTGCCAGCAGGCCCCCACTCATGTCCCACTCATGTCCCCCAGCACCCCACCCCCCATCAGTGAGGGGCACCTGCCAGCAGGCCCCCACTCATGTCCCCCAGCACCCCCACCCCCAACAGTGAGGGGCACCTGCCAGCAGGCCCCCACTCATGTCCCCCAGCACCCCCACCCCCCAGCAGTGAGGGGCACCTGCCTGCAGGCCCCCACTCATTTCCCCCGCAACATGTCAACATGACCCACAATCATGGCCCTCATGGCCACCAAAATCCCACGGCACGCCACCCCTGCCCAAATAACCATCCAAGCATAACATACACCCCACATTCAAATGCCCATTACATGAAACAACCCAAATGGCATGTATGTACATCAACACATATCCGTCACACACACACAATGGGTGCCAGTGAATGTGAAAACCCATATCGTGACATGCATGAAACCAATGAGAGAATACCACACATTGAAGTATGGGAACAAATGTATTGAACAAAAAATGTGGTGAAAGAAAATCAAATACCAAAGAATGGACATAAGGAAAACAATGCAGAATGTCACATAATGATTAAAAAAGGAACTCATAATCCAAAATATATGAAATCAAAAATGACTCCAAAGTCTCCTTCCAACAAAGCAAATCCAAAGAGAAATGAAAAAGTAAAATCCATTGCTCCATGGAAAAATCAAAAAAGAAAATGCTGACAAATCCACACTCCAACTATTTACAAGGATGAAATCCTGGGTCCATGAGCCCAACTGTCCAAATGAAACCTACAAAAATACACTAACTAATGAAGAACTATATACAAAAATGTGGGGTATTGTCCAAGTGCCCCAAAAAAAATGAAAACCAAAATGAAACCTAACACTAACTAACTAACTAACTATTTACAATGGCAGCGCGCTAGTCCGACGGCTCACTTTTGGATGTCCCGGGCCAGGGCATCATCGAACTCCTGCTCAATGTCCTGGAGGCGGCCCTCTTCCATGGCGCTGAGGGTTCGCAGGGACGATGACATGTTGGCCTCCAACTCCCTGCGAATTGCCTCGAGGCACTCGGCCCGCCTCAGTGCCCTCCGCATACAGTTCTCCGCCCTGACCATTGTGAGCCGTGCCTCTTCCGCCCGCTGCCGCTCCGCATCTATGGCATGGCCCAACCGCTGCCACAGAGAAGACACTTCCATTCCTGGGTCCTCCTGCCCTCTGGCCGATGCCTGCCCCTCATATGTTGACGGCCCCCGAGCCATCATTGTTCCCACCATGTTGCTGCTGCTGCTGTGCCTGTGCCTGCGCCCTGGCTCTTGCTGCCTGCATATCCGCCTCCGGCTGGGTTGCAGTTGTCGTGGTGGCCACCCCTGCTGGACGTCCGAGTCCCGGCTGTGGCAGGGATGTGTCCTCCACCAGCCTGGCCGCTGGGTCAGAGGCAGCTCCACAGGGTACCCAGGTGATACATGGGTGGGAAGATGGCATGGAGGATGACTGGCGCGTAGGGGGTTCAGGTTAGGAGGGGGTCACAAGAGGGTCCAGCACACAGAGGAATCCAGCACTGGTGACCCGTCCCAGTAGGTCAACGTGGTCAAAGAGGCATCCGAGATGACGTGCAGTGTTTTCACGAAAACACTGCAGGTCAACTCGCATGCCCTGTTGACGCAACGCTATCCAAGCCAGGACAGGCTCAACACGGACCCGGTTAGCCACGTCCGCAGGGAGAGGAAGGCCAGTTGTTGTGTGCCCATCCCCTCCCTGAAAACGGGTCTGGACGCAGGCATGCCTGCTGGTGCCGGATTATGCAGTCACAGGATCAGGGACAGGATTACACAAAGGCACCTCCGCGGCGGCCTGTGCTGCCTCCTGTCCCTGCCCCTGCACTGCACCACTGGCACCAGTGGAATCCCCAAATCCAGACCCCGTGTGTTTCCCTTCCATGGCCTCCTCCAAACCCCCCACCAACCTGGATGACTCCATGCCATCTTCCTCCGTCGGACCCTGTGGGGTCTCAGCTGCCCTTTCTGCTGCTGAGGAGTCCATCTCTAACCTCTGCCTTTTGTACCTACCCTCGGCAGCTGTGGCCTGGGACACAGCACCAGACTCCTCACTCCCCAAAGAGATAGCAATCTGGGAGGGGAGCCGGGCCTTGCATCTCCGGCTGGTGGTGCGATCCCTGCCGCTTTGCTCCACAGCACCCTCTCCGCCCTCTTCATCAGTTGACGCTGCAGACAGGGAGAGATAGAACACAGGCATCAGGGCACTATACAATGGACTGATACACACATGACAGTTGTACATGAGTGGCTATGTCAAACTTCAGACATGGCATCACACTCCCTGACACACATGTCATTTCTACTCACACACATGAGCAATTCCACAGCAATATTGCACCAGGCAGCACCATCCATACACACACAACAGTATCAGCATCCGAAGGTGAGCCTGACGTCACATGAAACACGGGGAGTACACAACACATGCACACACACCAACAGACTTAAATGCATGTGTGCATGTCCACCAACTGTCAGAGTGATGAGATCGCCATCCATGTCACATCTGGCATTCAGCCTTCTACATGTCAGTGCCACATGCATCCATGTTGCATCACAGTTGCACACTTGTCAAATACACAGACATGCACATGTACACAGTGCAGATACATGCAGCTGGAACAAACATCCATGTGTGACACCACAACCATGCCAACGTACATACACAGTAATTCAAACATGTGTGCTTCCACATCTGCATTGGCCTGCATGCTTACCCACACATACACCATCCATGTGTCTCACACATGACAGGACTCGCATGTGTCAGCCTCAAGCCCCTGTACATACACATCCATACATGGCCCTACAAAAACACATGTGCAACTTGCACACTACTGGCACACCACGACACGCACAGCGTCCAATCAGTATGCATTTACACTTAGCGCTCGACTCCAGACGGGTCTGCCTCTCAAGGACCTGGACGTGGAGCGCTGGGCATATGCCTTCCAGGAACCTCATTTGGTGGTCGGACAGGTGGCCCTGGCGCCCCTTGGCATCCGCTGCCTTCAAGAGGGGCAGGGCCTTGTCGAGGGTCCTGGACCTGAAGTCCTCCCAGCGCTTCTTGACACGTTTGAAGTCGCGGACTGCCACCCCCTCCTCGTTGATGACAGTCATGATGTCCATCCAGATCCTGGTCCGTCCTTCATAGTCGGCGCGAGAACTTCCAAAGAGGGCATCATACTGCCCCAGGACTTGCTCCACCAGGACACCAACTTCCCTGGCACTGAAGCTGGTGGCCCTCTCCCTCTCTAGCTGGGGGTTGCCAGTGGTGCCAGATGGTGGTGTGCCCGACATGGCAACCCCAGAGGCAGGTGTGGGTGGGCAACTGGGTCTGGGGCTGGGCTGTGGAGCGATGGTATCCCAGTCGGGAGTCTTCAGTTCCAGCAGGGGTGGTCACAACAATTGCACCCCTGCAGATGGATGATTTGCAGGCAGCAAATAGCAGGGCACGTGGGCAGCAGGCAGGCAGCAGCAGATGGCAGGTGGAAGCATGCTCGGGGCTCTAGGGAGCAGTAATTCTGCCTTTTGGGCAGGAGCGTGGTCTTCTGTTTGTTGTTGCGTGGCCAGTTTGATAAGGAGTGATTTGGCAGGTGAAAATCGTACATGGTTTCACGCGGGTGTTTCCCTCGTGACGTGGCCATAGTGGCTCATGGCGCATGAAAAAACTGCACGTCTGCGTGTGAATGCATGTAATCCGGGGAAAGGGCCTACACGTATGTGTCGTGATGCGCGTGGGCGTTTCCATCAACACGGGTGCATGTTTATCGTACACGTCCAAAAACTGCATGTCAGTGTCAGCTCGTGTAATTGGAGTAAAGGGCCTTAGCGCGTTCAAGCATAAGTGACGCTGTACGTGTGGGCCGCTTAAAAGGTACTTGTAGGACCCCATTTCCTTGTATGTGCTTTTCGTGGAGAGCGAGTGGGTGAATTCTGTACTTCTTGTCGGTTCACACGCGATTACTTCACAGCTTTTCAAGTTCGTACTCCCTGTTACCTCTGACAGCGTTCATTTTTTTTTGTTGGGCCTGTTTCCTCAAACAGCGTTCATATCTTCTTTTGTCCTGTCTCCTCAGACAGCGTACAATTCTTCTTTTGGCGGAGGTGTTGCCAACGCACACATGTGTGTTTTTTTCATGTTCTTTTTCCAGGCAGACGGTGAGTCGGGCGCGCATTTACCAACTGTGCTTGCCCCTTGTGTTGCGTACCCCTTCAGAGGTCATTGTAGGCTGCGTGTAACATACGTACACTTATTTTTGTGTTTCTGGGTGCCACAGCGTAGTGCAGGTACATTTTTCCACGCACGTGGTCTACGAGGGGTTGCGTGCACATTACCTTTTGTTTTCGGGGGTGCCTGTGCGTTGCGTGACCCGTCATCTTCCCCCAGGGGTCACAGACAGCCTTGCTAGAGCACTAGGGTACGAATTCCATCTAGTACCCTACAACTTTCACCCCCAATTGCCCAGGACAATTGTTTACTGCAACTCCGATATGCACAACAACATCAGTGCCATGGTTGGGAGGCGACCAAGCGGTAAGGAAGGCAAAGGTGGCCGACCTCCAAAAGGTGGGCCTGGGGGGGCGCGGTAGGGGACATGGCCAGGATTTGCAGGGTGCCCCTAGACCCCCATGTGTGGAGGACCAATCAGGGACACCCATGCCCCCCCCTATGGTTGAGGGAAACATGGCTGACACCATCCCAGCTCAGCCCTTGTTGGACCAGCCCATTGTGGCACCTGACCCGGCACAGGATGACTCCTAGGCTGACTTCCAGGTCAGCAAGTCTAAGCAACGTGTGGCGGTGCAAGTTGGTGTCACTAGGCGACGTGGATCTGGGGCAGCAATGTCATCTGCTGCCCCAAGTAGGCAGGGTGGGGAGGCTGCAGGGGCAGCTGCAGCTCTATCCACCTCAGCTCTGAGTCTCCCAGCCGGGACAGTGTCGGTCCTGGTCCATCAAACCGATGTTGCCCCTGCCAACATCACACCTCAGCCAATGCCTGCACCAAGACCTATGGTCAGAAATGTAAAAATAATTTGTTTGGTTAATCAGTCAACATTTTATGGACACAGAGAGGGATAATCAGTTTTTCTATTTGCTTGCACTGTTTGAAAAACGTTTCCCTTTTAAAAACTGGTCCCCTGAAAACACAGAGAGGGATAATCAGTTTTTCTATTTGCTTGCACTGTTTGAAAAACGTTTCCCTTTTAAAAACTGGTCCCCTGAAAACAAAAAAAGAGGGAAAATACCCAATTGTTTATCTCGGTCTCATAAGGGACCAGGCACCAGCGCAGTAGCAGGGGGACAATATCAGTGGAGTGGGAGGCAGGAGGAGGAGTAAAAAGGGAAAGTCTTGAGAAGTTTCCAGAACTTAAGGAGATCTGGCTCAAGTCTGAGAGAGGTAGGGAGGAGGTTGCTGGGGGAGGCTCCTGACGAAGAATGACATCCACCCCCCACTCTCTGCTTGGAGAAACATCTGATCTGCAGAGAGTTTGAGCTAGAGGACTGAAGCACTCTATCACAGAGGTATTTAGGGAGAGAATGTTGGATGTAGCAGGGTCCCAAGCCTTGTGGATGATGCAAAAGGTCTTAAATGTGTTCCTTGCAGCCACTGGGAGCAAGTGGCAAGATTTTAGACCTGGAGAGATGCAGTTCCTGGGCCGTCAACAAAGATACATCTCACAGCCCTCTTCTGTATTAGTTGAAGAGGGCAAAGGGAGGAATGAGGCAGATTGAGGAAGAGGCTATTGCAGTAGTCCAGCCTAGAGAGAAGCAGAGCTCTGGAGATATTGAGCTTCTGGGGAAAGGTGGGAAAAAAGGGAGAATGCCTCTGAGGAGGTGAAGCTGAAAGTTAGAATTCTTGGCAATGTCCGTGATGTGAGGGGAGCATGAGAGAGAGGAGTCGAAGATGACCCCAAGGTTTTTTGCATCAAAAAAGAATGAGGGAGGTGACCCAAGGAGGATGGGCAGAGAGTGGGAGGGAAGCAGGGAACAGGTGTCCCAATGAGAAGGATCTGAGTCTTACTGGCCTTAAGGCACAGATCATTAGCAGAGCACCATGTCTGAATAGTAGGCAGGCAGTCAGGTATCAGAGAGGAAGAAGAGGAGGCAGAGGAGGCAAGCTTAAAGGAGAGTTGTGTGTCATCAGCATAACACTGGAAGTAAGGGGAGACGGTGGAGATCAAGCAGGCCAGAGGGGCAAGGAAGATATTGAAGAGCCACGTCGATAGGATAGAGCCCTGAGTGACACAGCAGGTAGAGAGTGGGTCGGAGGAGAGGAAAGGGCCAAGTTGCACTTGGGAAGGTCAGTTAGAATGGAAGGAGGTCAGCCAGACCAGTGCCAGGTCCATGATGCCTAGGGTAGTACAGAGACGATTTGTGAGGAATGCATGATTGACCATGTCGAAGGCAGAGGAAAGATTGAGATCCCTGATAACCCAGAGCCCAGCAAAGCAGACATTCAAAAAGATTCAATTGAACAAAACTAGCACCCTTAGGTCTTCTTTATGAGTTTAGTGGTCACATTTGAAAGAAGAAAAATGTAAATACCATCTGCTTTTACTAATAGCATGATAACGATTTGAACTTCACATTGAGGATTTACTGCTCGTGTATTTTTTTAATCATGTTCGATAGACACCACATTGATTAATTAACACATGCAGTATTCTGAAAACCTGTATGCACTATTTGCTGCCTGATTATGAGTTGAACAAATCAGAAATATTTCCCATAACACCTTCAATACCCGCAGCAAAAGGCGGTGGTTATGACTGGCAGGTGAGCCATAAAAGAAACAGGTGCAGCCAAAAACATAAAAAGGCTATAAAGGGTCAGCAATGTGTAGTTATATGCCCTTTTAATCATCTATGTCAGGTTGCTCACAACATTTTCTGTGGTTCAGTGGCAAGGTTTTTATGCCCTCTTGTTCCATTCCACATGCACACCATCGTCCACAGCAGACAAGGAAATATCAATGCTGCCGAATCGATCATGTATGGCATTACTAGTTTCCCCAATGTCCATGTGTATTAAACTGTACACACAGTGTGTTGTTCCTCGAGGCAAGGGAGCACATATTTAGTAAAAGGAAATAGCCACACAACATTCCTTCCCAGTTTACGTGTGTTGTCAGCCTGTGAAACCTGTTTTCCTGAATGCACGCATGCCTTCATAATGGTGCAGAAGAGGACGTTGCCTGCATACTGAGTTTGAAATGTACTAACAGGGTAATTTAGGAAATATATATGATATCAATATCTTGCTTTTATTCCCCTTTTCCTCATGCATGGCCTTAAAACCATAAATCCATGTCCCTTATTCACATGTATTCCCTGGAGTCGCTTAATCAACACCACTCTCCTTCACAAACTGCCTTACTGCATTCTGGTGTAATTTACTGGCAGTAATTGCACACCAATGCAAAGATCTGAAGGGTGACAATAAAGTGGTATTAATAGTCACTGCATGTACAATGTACCAGTATTGCAATGCATTTCCATATACTCAGTACAACAACAATAACAAAATATGCATTAATTTTGCCCAGGACCCAAGATGACCACTCATACCATGTCGCTTGACCCTATTCTAGGAGGACCCCAGAGGAAAACTTCCATCCAACACTCTTTAGCACTCCTTCCTTGACTGACAATTATGTTGTGTGCATAGTTATTTGTTTTCCTGACAACATTTGAAATCCTAACACCACCCCCCTAAACCATACCAATACCACAATACACAGAACTATAACATACATGTATTCCTCCCTCACACCAATAAGACCCCTAAAACAAAGACACTTCTCCATCAACCCTAACTCCTCTAACACAAACATATACTTCATCTTCCTTCTATGCTCAAAGGTTCCTCTTGCTGAGGTTTAACATAAAGGTACATGGTGTGTTACCTACAAATAAATTACCTGATCTAGGGCCTCATTACGACCCAGGCGGTAAGTTGCCGCCTGGGCCGTGACTTTACCACCATGGCGTAAACTACGTTTACGCCATGGTGGTTGGCGGACTTACCGCCCCATTCCGAGTTTGCGGGGCGGTAAGTCCCCAATCCCCATTTACCCTTCCCCATTCCCATTTTTGCCCCATAGGGCATAATGGGAGTGGGGCAGGCGTTAATTACGCCACCGTAAATTACGGTGGCGTAATTAACTCCATGGTCCCTTAGCGCCATGGATTTTAACACCTGCTAAAAGCAGGTGTTAAAAGCGCCATGGCGCTAGGGGACCTCGTAATTGGCGGTAAGGGTCGGCGCTGTTTACGGCGCCGTAAACCCCTTACCGCCTGAGTTGTAATGAGGCCCCTAGGCTTTTATCTGCACTTTGCCCAGACTACTTATAGGATGATCCGGGATTGGGTATTATCACAGAACATCACTATTGGGGGTTTGGGTAATAATCAATGCCCATGGTCTGATCACCATCTTCTGAACTGGAACATTTCCATTCCACCCACAGTTAAAATTGTGCATGAGAAGCTTTGGCTCTCTTATACAAACTATTGCAAGCTCATACCATCTGCCCTGACACCGTTTATTTCAACCACTATTGATAATTTGCATTATTTACATTCCGCTGAATAACTGGCAACTGCTTGTCAAAGTACACCAGAGACTCCGGTTGAAAGTGTGGCTCTGGATAAATTGCGCTTGTTGAAAATAGTTGCATGATAAAAAGTGGTACTAGGCAGATATCCGGTATTTAAAAAAAAAAGCAACAATAATGCGCAAAAGCAATGGGTAAAAGCCAAATTCACTGTGGATAACATCACCTATTTGCATGCAGTCAATGAACATAAAACAGCTATTTCATTAGCAGAAAAACACTACTATGATCAACGCATCCTAGGTGCTGACTCCAGTTCTAAAGAGCTTTTCATAGTTCTCAGACAGCTTAAGGATCCCTGCCCTCTTCCACCACAAATTATCAAAGATGCTAGATGGTTTAATACCATCCAAGAGGCACTATTGGATACATTGAAAAAATGCAATCTAATATTGTTGTAGATAATGTCAGAGACAACATAGAACACACCATAGTACCCTCCAACACCAATATGGCTTGCCCTGAATTAAATGTTCATCCTATATCTGAGCATGACCTTTCGGACATTCTTAGTAAATTAAATCCAACAAATTGTAAAGGGAACATCTGCCCTGCCATTACAGTAAAATCTTGTGCCCCGCAGTTGTTTCCCCTCATAGCTAAGTTTGTGAATGCGTCTTTCAGGGAGAATTGTGTCCCAAATGACATCATACTCCGCTACTGAAGAAACCCTCCCTGGACCCCAGTGTGCCAGGGAACTATCGGACCATTACAAACGTCCTTACTTGCTGAATATACTTGACAAGGTGGCTGGCCTCTAAATTGAGGAGTTCCTCTCTCAGCATGACATCCTGGGCCAGAAACAGTCTTGTTTCAGATTGTGCTCATAGCACAGAGTCAACCCTTCTTGAATTAAAAACTAACATTTTCAAGTCATTGTAAGGTGGGCATAACATCATACTTGTGCTGTTGGATCTCTCCACCGCCTTCGACCTGGTGGATCACTCCATACTGACAGAGAGATTACGCAGCACTGCACACTTCTCCTCAGCAGCTACTGAATGGCTGAAGTCCTTTTTTGGCTGATCGTCGGGCAAGGGCTTTCTTTAAGGATGCCTGGGCAGAGGATTTTATGGTCACCTGTGGGGTGCCGCAGGGCTCATGCATGTCTTCTACTCTTTTTAACATCATCATGCTTACCCTGTACAAACAACTGAATAGGGCAGGCATAATATATGTGAATTATGCGGACGACGCACAATGCCGTATTCCCCTCACGTGGGATCACATTGCTGACTCCAACAAATTGAACTTTACATATAAGCTCTTTCAGACATGGATGCAAGTGAATAAGCTTGCACTTAACGATTCAAAATCGGAGGTTATGGTCCTCAGCACTGCCACACAGTTGCACCAGCTTAGTACCAAGTACCAATCTTTTATAAAGTTGCAGACTGTAGCGTGTCCACTGTGTTCAACGTTAAGACGTTGGTGGTCGTGTTAGACCAAGAACTGTCCTTGAAAGGACAAGTTAACAGCCTTGCCTCCAGTACCTGGTACTACCTGAAGCTGCTGGCCCAGCTACGCCCTTTTCTGACCCCAACGAATTGTGCGACCAGGAGCAACATTAGATTATTGCTCCAGCCTTCTGCTTAGCATCTCTAAACATGAACTCACTGACAGGTCGTTGAAAATAAGGCTGTGTGCATTGTTGAGGGCTTACACAGAATAGATCATATAACTGTGGCCAGGAGAGCCCTACATTGGCTCCCTGTCTGCAGCAGTATCACCTTCCGCGTACCCTGTATTACGAACAGATGCCTATTTTGACAGGCATCTAGGTGTTTAACTGATTGACTCACGATGCTGCCAGCCTGTAGTGCATTGAGGCTGAACAATACCCACCTTTTAGAGGTACCTAGGACCGGAACTTCTTATGTGGCACAGAGATCATTTGCCCATGCAGCCCCTCGGATTTGGAATGCACTTCCATTGAATTTGAGAGCATATCCCTCGCTTGCCATCTTTAAGCGTAGGCTGAAAAATGCTCTGTTTGTCCTGGTCCTCCTTCAGATACTTCTTCCCCCTGCATTGCCCATTTTGCTTGTTCTTTGTTGTATGTACTTTCATAGCGCCTTCATGCCTCAGAGCCAGTATATTTATATATAAATAACAAAATAAATAAATAACAGTTGTAAACCTCTGGCGTTGTTGCATATTATATTACATTCATGTACAGTTTTCACAGCATTGTTCCTTGAAGATATTCCCATGGCTCTCGCTCATATATTTCTATCTAGCCTGATCACATGTATCTTCTTTCCATCACTATATGTTCCAGCTTCATTGTGAAACATAATTCATACTGAATATTTCTGCATACACGAGTACTGCTATATCACATGCTAAACACTTATTGGATCTAAACTTCACTATTGCAACACCTTATCTGCTGGCATCTGTGCTCACAACATCAACAAACTCCAAGTCATCCAAAACAATATCCTTTGAACTGCCCTGAACATCTCTAACCATGAGCATATTTTGGCAGCCAGAAAGGAAGTTCACTGGCTCCCAATTCATGATCAAATTACTTTCAAAATATTGAAGAATGCCTACAAATGCCTTTCCAATGTTGCCCCGTTATACCTCACCCAAAAACTCAATGATGCCCATTGTGTAAGACTGACTTGATCCACCCTCTTACGCAAACTGATCACCCCAAGATTCAAGGGATCTAGAGCCAGCGGGATGAGCTTCCCTGTCATCGCCTCCATGAATTGGAACACCCAACCTCCAGCACTTAGAGCAGAACAATCATACTAGTCCTTTTGGAAAAACCTTAAGACACTGTTTTTCTCCAGGGGCCCCTCCCCTGACTGATCAGCGACAATGAATTGTCTTTGTCTCTCTTCTACTGGACTTGGTTTGTCTAATCTGTAATGTGTGCCTTGATACCCGTGGGTTTAGTGCACTATATAAATGCATAAATAAAGAAACCTTTCTCGCACTGTCCAAAATGAGTCTCATTCCAGAGTACTACAGATTTCTAATCACACAGCCTAATTGTCTTCAGTACTCCTGAGTCCCAACCAATAATAGGTCACAGGGATTGTGCTGCTTATGACATCACATGAAAACATGGATACTGATGCCCATTTTAAATATCAATCCTAAATTATAGATAGACACCATGGGTGCTCTGTTCAAATGTTTCTAGATCCTTTGATCACTGATAATGTGGAGTTGCCATTAGTGGTACCGCTCCCTCGCTCAGCACCCATAAGATCCTCCTAATCTTTATCATCATCAGTGGAACTAATGACGGTGTGGATCATCTGAGTTCGCTCCCTCCAAATAATTCTTCCCCCACTTTCATTTGTGACTGGCTCCACTTGCAACAGCATTCCCAGTGGCTTGCCCTTTCCAGAACACAGGAGGTTGAGGACCTCATTGCCCATGGCCAAATAATGGTCAGGCTAGTGTGGCTTAGAGGATTGATGTGATAGTTTCTCCTGGCAGGTGGCCTTTTGATGGTACCTTTATGCAGCATATGGTCTGGTCATCCACATTAACAGGTGAAGCAAGGTTGGGGACTAGTGCTATGCTGGAGTATCTATGGGTTGTCGTTGTGCTGAAAGTATTGCAAATGTTCTTAGCAGTGGCTGGTCTGCTACTGGGACTGGAGTCAATGCTACTAATGCTAATGCTGGTGGTTGTGGTGGCTGAGGAGCAAGTGCCAACAGTGGTAGTGCAAATGGTTGTGGTGCTGGCTGGCATGGCAGTGTGTTTGTGTCTTGCAGTGGTGGCACTCGTTCTGGCACTTTTGCTGTCACCATAATGAACACATGCCTCAATGCAAATGGCATAAAGTTACACGGTATACTGTTCTGGTTCAGAGTGTGATTGATGTTCATGCCATGTGTAGGGAATTCAGTATGCCATTCTAATTGGTAGTCAGACATTTGTGGTTTGATGAAAAACCTGCCCTTTTAGGGAAATGACATCCATAAAAACCAAACTAAGCAAGGCAAAAGAGCACATAAAGATCAGGTCTCAAACCAAGGACTTGTACTTAGTATTTGTAGTAGGGCACTGTCTAAAGCGTGTTGAATAAATGGCTTTACTTTGTTCCAAGTAGCATTCATCTTAAATGTAATACTCAAGTTGATGTGCATCTTTTTTTCAAAAATTATGTCTTAAATAGTATTTTTCTTCTAAAACTGAAGACAGCATTCCTTTTCTGGATTTCAGTAAATACATTTTTTTAAGAAATCTCATTTCCATCCGGCAGTAAAAGAAACTCGTGAAGGACTCATGTTGATCTCTAGTGTCTTCTATCATATTGAAACTTTAATTTGTGTGACAGAAACCATGAAAATAAATGTCAATAAGAGAAAGGTAGGCTCTTAAAACTTAACAACAGATTGTGCTGCTGTACTGAAACCTGCAGATATGGGGTGGGGGATGCAGGTAAATAATCATGGATCATTCCCAGTACAGAGATGAGGTTGTCAGACATTATGTTTATACAAATGTAGGTGAAAACTCTACAGCAGTGATTCACAAACAATTTAAAGAAGCAATGTTGTTTGGGGTGGAACAAGGCCGTAATTCCCTAAAACACATCCATTATTTCCAGCATGTTTCTGTCTACCAAAGATACATATCACTGCTACACCGCCACCCCTGCACATGCCATTGTTAGTCTAATTGGAAAGTAATGTCAGCCTTTGGCAAGGTATATGTGCCATTTCTTTCAAGGAATGCTGATACAGGTGGAAAGGTGTGCTGCAGATGTAAATTGGAAGAATGTGAAAACAAATGAAATAACTGTTTTTTAGTAACTATGGTGTCATGTTGACGTTTCTTTAGTTACGGGGGGTGGGTGGTTGGGGCGAGGAGAAGTGAGACAATGGGAACGGGAAGTGACGGGTGGAGGGAGGCGGAGCAAGGCAGAGTTCATGTTCATACAATAAAACAGACGTGAATCAACACGCTGCATGTCCTTGCATTATTGAAGTGTGCCACGCACACCCAAGATCTACTCATGCCCTGACACTGGCGACGAGGCGGGCTGCCTTCCGCGAGGTGCGGAGAACATTGAAGGAGGCAGCGAAGCAGCGAGGTGTCTGCTCGCGTGTGGCGCAGGAGCACCGAGCAGAAACGCAGAGCCCGTCCCCACGGAAACGCAGAGCCCGTCCCCACGTGGTCAGGAAGCTGATCCGGGCTGTGGCGGTGAATAACGCTGTCCAAGCCTTCCATTCCCGGCCCGGGGCTGTGATTTGGAGTGTGGAACAAATCCGGCTAGGCAGCCGGTGCCCCTATCATCAAAGGGAGGAGCCGGTAACACGTGAAGTGAGCGGGGAAAGGGCCCATCACCACGGAGGCTCTATGGACACTGACTAATTAACGGATGGTGCTTGTGCCAACCAGAGGCGGCAATCCCTGTCCTTTGAGAGGCAGAGGTGCACCCAGAGAGACACCACATCCATTGGGGGACACTCCCATGAACAAGAAGCCTTGATGCTGATGGTGCTTGTGCCAAGGAAAGGCGGCCATCTCTCAGGGTGGTGACTCAAAGAGTGTATAAAACCACGCCCATCATCTATACTAGGGTGCCCAGAAGCAGACCAGGGAGGACAAGATGTCTGGCCAGGATAATGATCAAGGGACACAGGCACAGGGCCAAGGACAACCAATAAATAGAGGTCTAGAGGGGAGCACCACCATGTTCTTTATGATATTTTGAAATTCCTCTTTTTTATGAAAAAACTGATTTAATCCATCTAAGTGGAGCAGCCGGACTGTGATGATCTTTAGACACCAGGATACACAAAAATACTGTTATATTGCAAAAAGATGGGTGGACTCACCCAACTATGTCTCACAGTGCTCAAGACGAGCTTGCTTTTTACTCAAAGTTCTTTTTCTTTATCAAAAATACACATGATTGTTAGTCCTTCGGGAATTCTCTAACTTCCAGTTGCTTCAAATGTAAACACTTCTTATAGTTATTTAGTTATAAGCATTAGTTCTTTTATTCATCATGGGTTGTTGTCACTCAAGATTGGGTATTCATTGGTTAGAAGCATTTTCTAGGCTTATACATGGTCAGAGAGCCTATGCATTTTGGAGCGATTCTCCATCTTCAGGGCTATAATTGTACCATGTTACATGTAAATTATCAAATCACATCAAATATAATTCCCAATGTCAATCATCATTAAACAATGAGATACATACCAAGTATGTCCATAAGGTGTTCCCAAAGGGTTCCACAATTCAAAAAGTGATACGGAAACATTAATGAAAATAAAAATGAAAATAAAAATAAAGGAAGAAAAAAGAAAACTTCCATAAATATGCAGCATTTGATAAAATACCATGGTTGTGTCACGCATTATATTCAAAGATCATACCTTTATCTCTGGGCCGTATCGTTCTGTTATAACGCAGGAGGGTAGATACAGAAAGAGTTGTGGGCATTCGTAATCTCATAAAAACGTATGTGAATGCACTCGCACACTGTGGAAAAGTAGATTGCTTTACCTCATTTGCTTCAACCTTCTTTAACCCATACGTTGTGATAACTGTAATAATAAAGTTCCCGTCACTATACGTGTGAAATTTCCACATGGATTGCTTACTCTGAGGGTCAATCTTGCTTACCTCATTTGCAGCAGCGTCTGCCGTTGGAAAGGAAACTGGTCGCAAACGCACGGTTCCCTTTCCTATGTTTGTTAATCTTGTTGTTATGGCGATCCATTGAGGCGTCTCCGCAGGTCAGCCTATGAGCTGACGTGGCGGCACCTCGCATCCCACGTCTCCATGGTTATGGGGACGCGGGAAGCAACCGCCATGGCTAAAGTGAGATCTTAATTTACATTCTGTCTACCGTGACGATGAACTTGTGACAGTATTTATGTTAGTGTATATTATAGCCTATGCTTATCTGCATGTTCTCTCAGGCCAAACTTCCATACAAACTACTATATCACTTATCCTGTGACGATATATTTATGCTGTTATGTCCTAACTACATGTCCTGTTGGGACATGGGGTCTGAATAAACCTCTGTGTGATATGTGTTAATCGTGTGTTGCTTATTTTAATAGTCATTGGGACCCCTCCATATCCATTTTTCTATTGTGGTGCCTATGTGTATGTTAACACAGTAGGTTCCTATCATTCCCTCAGTATTTTGAAGCCCATTATATACAAGCATTGGTTTTAAAGAACATAAGGGCTGCATCATTTCCTCATGTTTTAGAATCTGTGTGTGCACAAGTACTAAGTGAGTCAGTTCCCCCCCACCGTTCAAACCATGGTTCTACTCACTTTTGGATATTTTAGTGTTCATGATGTTATAAAACAAGCCAAGTTCACTTCTTCATTTAGACCCTTTGGCACAAGTGTTCCCAGACAATCTATCCAAAAGCATTCTCTTCTGTCCAATCATTTCTGAATATTTTTGTGTGGCTCTATTTTCTTCACTACTTCCAAAATTAGAAACTGTATCTGTGATAGATTATGTCTTTTGTCTAACCAGTGTCTGGCCACTGCCGAGTTTCTGTTTTTTTTGCGTATGCATGACCTATTTTCATTCCAACATAGTTTCGCTTTCCTCCTACACTGTCCCACGTAATACAGCCCACAGGGGCACTTAATGCCGTACACTATGTTTGCTGTGTTGCATGTTGCAAAATCTCTTAGGTTTATCTTCTCTCCAGTCTGTGGATGGTTTAATGAATCTCCCTTCTATATGTATTCACAATTGCTACATTGTAGACATGGATAAGTTCCTTTGCAGGTTGTCTGTGTTCTTGTGTTTACAGCTGGCATCCTAGTGCATACCAGATTGTCCCTGAAGTACCTGCTTCGCTGATATGCGAAAGTTGGATATTCTTTGAATAGGTGCTCCACTCATTGGTCACAAGACAAGTCTTCCCAGTTCTTTTTGATGATGGACTTAATCCTGTTACTGTGTGTTGAAAACCTTGTTACGAATACTAGTGGTTGTTTTTTCTCTGGTATGGCTTGTATATTTAGTAAGTCTTCTCTTCTTTTCACTTCTATTCTGGACTAAGCCTTTTCGATTTCCTCCTGCTTGTATCCTCTTTTCAGAATTTTTTCTCCCATTTTTGTTAGTTCCATGTTGTAATCTTCCTGGTCGCTAATGATGTGTTTCACTCTCAGCATTTGACTAAATGGTAAGTTCCGTATCAGACTTGGTTGGTGAAAGCTCAATCTATGGGGCAAATTGTTCCAGTCTGCACTTTTGCTAAAGATATTCGTTTTGTATCTGTCAATCATAGATTCAATATTTACATCCAGAAAATGTATATTTTTTTAGACTATTCATGGGTAAATCGGATTCTTTGGTCTATTGAGTACAAGTATGTGAACAATTCTTGCAAATGTTCTTCAGTGTTTGTCCAAATGCCAAATATATCATCTATAAATCTTATCCATATTGCCAAATGTTGTTTCCATATTGGATGATTCAAGATGTAATCCATTTCAAATTTGTACATAAATGCATTTGCGTAAGATAGTGCCATGCTTGCTCCCATAGATGTTCCCGATACCTGTTGGAAAAATTGGTGATTGTACTCAAAATATGAATTCTCGGAAATTAATTTGAGCAATATAATGATTAGTTCTTTTTGTGCTGCTATTTCTCCTGTGTTCAGTAATAGCCATTTGACTGCTTTGATTCCTAAGTTGTGGGGGATGGAGGTGTACAAGCTTTTTACATCCACTGTGAAGAAGATGTGTTTCGAATTGTGTGAGATCCTGTTTAGTTGCTGTAAAAAATGAATAGTGTCCTTAATGTATGTTGTGGTTTGTTGAATAAGGGTTGTAAAAAATAATCAATGTACTTCCCAATTTGTTGTAATATACTGTTTATTCCTGCCACGATTGGTCTTCCTGGTGGTTTTATTGGATCTTTGTGCACCTTCGGTAGTGTGTAAAAATGAGGTATTCAGGAGTGGTCATTCTTGAGGAATGTGTGTGTGTTATGGTTTATCCAACCTTCTTCTTCTGCTTTGTTTAAAAGTTCCTCTAGATTTTGCTTGATGACCATGGTGGGGTCATGATCCAGTCTGGCATATATGTTTCTGTCTGCTAGTTGTCTCTCACATTCTTCATTGTAATCCATGGAGTTGAGGATCACCAAGGCTCCACCCTTTTCCGCCGGTCTTACAGTAATATGCTCATCACTATAAAGATTTTTTATACACGCTGGTGGCCCAGATGCCAGGGGCATTTGACGTTACGGACACTAGCAACATGGGTCCCTGGTGGACAAAGTGGATCTGAGACTTTGACCTATACATGGGGGACACAGGGCCCATAGAGGATTTATTTATTTATTTATTTATTCACATTTGTTAAGCCCACAGCAGCCCGTGGGCATTGTGGCGCTGGTTACAGTAGATATTCATAGCTTAGTTACATTCACGTATGACATACAAAAGGAAGTGGCATTGTTACGATAGGTGCAGATAGCATAGCTGGGTGTGGTATAGATAATGGCTAGCAGCTAATTGAAGAGGGCAGTTTTTAGGCTTTTGTGGAAGGCATGGAGAGAGGTTTCAGTTTGGAGGGCTATGGGGAGTATGTTCCATAACTTAGGTGTCAGATAAGGGAATCCTAATCCTCCTGCCTTTGCCCTAGTGATTCGCGGCACTGTAAGTTGATTGGTGTACCCTAATCTGGTAGGCCTTGTAGATTGTGTTCTAGCTAGAGTGTCAGATAGGTAAGAGAGTGCAGTAAAGTTGATGCATTTTTGTGAGGTGGAGAGAATCTTGAAGGTGATTCGGTCTTTTTACCGGTAGCCAGTGTACAGTTTTTCTTGCTTGAGGGATGTGTTCTCTTTTAGGGATATTGAGAGCTGCTCTAAGAGAGTTGTCTTGGGTGGTTTGGAGTCTGGCTAGGTTTTTTTTGATGTACCAGCTAGGAGGGAATTGCAGTAGTCCAATTTGGCTCCTATGGTGGCTCTGGCAATGGAGAGGCAGTTGTCTTTTGTTAGAAATGGCTTTATGGCATTGATAAATTTGGTACTCAGAGCAGAGGCCGATACACTGGTGCTAACTCGTTGATCCATGGATAGTGTAGCATCAATGAGGACTGGGATGACACAGTTGTCAATGCAAAAGTTTAGATAGGTCGGACCCAGTTTGGCTAGAGTGGATTTTTGACAAAGAATGAGGATTTCAGTTTTATCCCCATTAAGGCATAGGCCATTCGTGGCCATCCAAGCTTGGACTGTGGAGTACATTTCTTGAAGGGTTGTTGCGTCTTGGAGATAGCTCCCAGTGAGGAGAAGGAGCACCTGGGTGTCATCAGCATAGTTGTGTATGTGATCCCAAGAGCATCCAGTTTATCAAAAAGAGGCTTTGTAAATAGATTATAGAGCGTGGGGGCGGTACAGGATCCCTGGGGGATGCCACAGTGTATGATAGTAGGCTCTGCATTGGCTATATTGGAGAACACTTTAATGGCTCTGCCTTCTAAGAAGGAAGAGATCCAGGTTGCTGCGTGATTGGAGAAGTGTGCTGCATGCGTGAGGTGGTTGGAGAGGGTGTTATGGTCGACTAGATCAAACGCTGCTGAGAGATCTAGGAGCAGTAGTAGGGCAGGCTTGCCCTTATCAAGGATGGTGGTGATTTGATTTTTTAGATCCAGTAAGGTGGTTTCTGTTCCGTGTCCTTTGCGGAACCCTGATTGTCTCTTTTCTAGAATTGAGTTAGTTTCGAGGTACCGTTGGATTTGTCTGTGGGCAGCATTATCTAAGATTTCAAGAAGAAACAGGACTGTTGTTATGGGTCTGTAGTTATTAGGTTGAAGGGGGTCTAGTTTGAGAGAGGTCTAGGATGCTCGCCAATTATGTCTTCTGAAGGTGGCAGTGGGCTCTGCCACACGCAACATCATCAATGAGATGCCCCCTGACTCCATTGACTCATCCAGGACCTGAAAGACGCAATAGCTACATATTTCACCCCCATACTAATGTGGATTTCGAGAGGCATCTCTTCCACAGCACCAAACAAATCAAAGGTGAGATCATGGATGCCTGCCTATATCATGCAGCTCTGCACGAAAAATGAAACACTGCGACTTTTCGACTACTCCAACACTGATGGCGCTCAGATCTCAAATCATAGCAGGATGTGAGTCTCAGACCTTCAGGAAGAAGCTGCTACAGAAGCAATTCACTCTAGATGAGATACTCGCCCCAGCCCGGGCCGAGAGGGCCATAGACTCCCAGGTAGAGAGCTTCAATAATCCTACACCGGGAGAAAGCATTGACAGGCTACAGCTGGAGTGGAGAGAAGGTCGGAGGAGCTATTTTGCTACAAATGCCGGTTTGAACATCCCCACAAAGGGGTCTGCCCAGTGATCGGTGAGCGCTGTGCCACATGTAGCGAAGAATGTCAATTTAAAGCGGTCTACAGACTTTTCCGGGACAAAGGTAGGGAGCAGACCAGAGAGACGCCACCCCGATTCAAAATAAAAGCCAACCAGCCCTCAGTGAGCCACTCCGGCCCATCTTCTCAAGGACCAGAAAACCAGACGCCCCTACAACCAAGAGAAAGGGACTCGGGGGAGGACAGGCAAAGAAGGGAGAGGAGGGACAGAAGCAGATACGTGATGCGCACCAGGCCCGAGTGAAGATCAAGGCGCCATGTGCACTATCTAGTGGAACAATCACCATCTGACTCTGACCCCAGCTTGTCGGGAAGAGATCAAAAGAAGAAGGCATACTTATATGCCTTAGGAAATCCCACCGCCACAGCACACAGTCCTACTCTGGTCATCAAACTGAATGAGCAGCCCACGGAATTCCTCATCGACACAGGGGCCACGGTCAATGTCATCAGCAAAACCGTCTTTAAGGAACTGCCCACACATCTAAAACTGTGCCGCGCAATGGTGGAGATATACTCCTAAGGTGCCAAGACACCCCTCAAGCGCCTAGTACAGTTTGAGGGCACCTGTCGATACAAGGGACATGAGAGAAAGATACCCATTTACGTCCTGGCAAAAGAAGCAGACAGTGGGTGCGTTCTGAGTTTCAAGGTATCGGTCGACATGGGACTCAACCACATTTTGCACAACATCATGGTCCACAAATACAATGATCCGGTTAAAATGATCAACAACCTCTTCCCATCCATATTTAGGTGCATCAGGAAACTAAAGAATAGAGTCATAAAGCTGCACATAGATGAATCCATACGCTCCACAGCCCAACACTACCGAGGGATCCCTGTCCACATCCAAAAGAAGGTGGAGGATGAGTTACATAAACTGCTCATCAAGATATCATCGAGCTGACCACCAGCCCCACCACCTGGGTGTCCCCAATAGTGCCGGTGCCCAAGAAAGGATCATAAGCAATTTGACTGTGCGTTGACATGAGGCGCCCCAAGCAAGCCATACAGAGAGGAAGGCACTTGGCCCCAAGCATTACAGACATGATTCATCTCTTGAGTGGGGCCAAAGTGTTCTCCAAGCTAGACCTAGAGAAAGGCTATCATCAACTCGTATTGAGCCCCGAAAGCAGAATTATCACCACCTACGTCACGCATTTGGGCCTCTTTCACTATAAGAGGCTAAGTTTCGGTGTGTCCTCAGCAGCGGAGATATTTCAAGCCGAAGTGCAAAATGTTACCAAGCACATACCGAACTGCCTCAATTATAGTGATACACAATTATAAGGGGGTAGAGTCAACAGGCTTCCCTAGCCAGTAGCGTGATGGGTGGTCGGTAGGACCTTGCAAGAGAAATACTGTATTGATAGTTAGCCACAGACAAAAATCACCACAGTGTGCATGAAACAATGATCAGCATTTATTTTCAAAGAAAAGAGAGGAAGTTTTGTCTGAAGGAATTCTTATGTGCCGTGGCACAACACAAGTACATATAAAAGTGCATGTATACTCTGCACGGTGGTGGGTTAGTAAAAAGTGGTTGCAGAACATTCAGTGTATCGCCATTGTACAGTGAACATTGTTAAGTTGATAACAATCTCTTATACATATTGTTCAAGGTCACAATATATCAAACAGTGTCGACACTTAGATGTGTGTTTCTGGTTCAGTAATTGGTTGGCGGAGCGCAGGGCTGGTAAACATGAGACAGCGCTGCAAGATGGATACCGAACTGTCTTCAGGACGTGTGCGTCAGTGGTCAAAATATGGCGTCATCCTGCAGTGAGATGGAAAACTAACGTTTAAAATGGTGAATTTGTCTAACATTAGTGCAAAAAAGGGAATGCAAGGAACAAAGACCTACCAGGCAGTGATTTAATAAACGCTCTGGCTGTAGTCCATAAGTGGGGGCAGCTGCTTAAGGTGCGGCTGGGGCGGATCTGCATAAATCAGGCGCTCGAGTCTATAATTGAGAAGAAAGACTATTAGGAAAGGGCATAGAAGTTATGCTCCTACTAAGTGGGGGAGTGCTGTTGGCTGAAAAAAGACTAAAACGGCACAAGCCCCAACAGTAGTAAATGACGTGGTTAGGGTGGAAGCTAAATAAATAAAATATGCATGTTGCGGTACGACGTTGTTTCATATCTGCTGTGCATATGAAGAGAAAGAAGTACGGCCAGTATTTGGGGCCCTGTGACTTCGTCGGCAGAGTTATCAAAAATGGGTGCCGTGACAGTGGTAGGTTCTATATATGGGCCGGAGGTCGAATGCCGGTAAGATAGTGAAAGTAGGTCCAGGGGGACTGTATTGGACGGATATTGTGAAACGGAACGCAAAGGTGCGGCCGTGAGCTTACCTTTAGTTGGCCGAAGTGAGCTGTGTCAGTCGAAATCTGTGCGCAAGCGTAGTGGACAAGCCTCGGTATAAGTCGAGGTGTTTGTCAGTACGCATGCGCCGGGGAGTAATGTCTACGTTGTGCGCCAGTGGGCCGGCCCATCAGGCACCTGTTTAGTATACTAAATCAGTTCGACCGCGATGAATAACATAATTAAATATCCGACATTGTGAAGCTTAATTATAGTAGTGCACCATTAATCTGGCATGAAAAAACACTGTTTGACCTTGCATTTTACATGGTGTGTCATTTGAATATGCCATCCGTGTGCAGTAGATTGCAATCACAATTTGCCCCAGTGAGCTGTGTAGGTCTGAGGTTGTGCGCAGGCGTGGTGGACAAGTCTCGGTGTGAGACAGGATGCTGGTAGCTGTGTATGTGCCGTGCGCCATTTATGTGATGCGCAGGGCTGATGTATCTATGATATCAATCCTAGATGTCCGTTTGTTATTAATACAAAAAAGAGGCAAGGCAATCGTAACAACATATTATCAGAACGATTAAGAAAATATTCAAATATTCAATGTTTTATGACATTTTGGAGGTTGGCAAAGGCTTCCACTGGGAGGTTCTTGAAGAACCTGAAGAATTGGTTAATGGGATTCTGATGGGAGTGCTTGACTGGGATGGTGTGCAGGATATTAGAAGGCACGGCCAGGTGGTCAGACCAGTGAAGCGAGAGAGGAGAGCTCTATTGGAGGTAAGGCAGTGAGGTGATGATAAGGTCGAGGATATTACCTTTCTCGTGCATTGGATCGTTCATTTGCTGCCTGAGGCTGAGGGTGTCAAGAAGGCCAAGGAAAGCTTCCTTCATCGGTATGGTGGTCATGTTGCCTGGGAAGTTGAAGTTGCCTAGGAAGAGGTTGTTGACATGCATGAGGGACATGATGGTGTCCAGGTCGGTGAAGCCTCTGATGAAGGTGGTGTTGGGTTTGGGTGTAGAGGACTTTGAAGCAGCCAATGTTGTTGACATCAAGTCTGGTGCTGGGCCACAAGGTCTTGTGGATGACTGCAAGGCCTCTGTCTGTCTTGTTTGGCCGGTCTATGTGTTGGATGCTTTAGCTGTTGGGGACAAAGTTGTCTAGGATGTGGGTGGAGGTGGGTGCCAGCCAGGTCTCTGTGATGAAGATGGCATCAAAGTCGTTTGTAGTGATGAGGTTGGTGATGTCTGCTGTATGGGTTTTTAGCTAAGGGGATGTTGGCAAACACCAACTTCAGTGTTGTAGACAGTGAAGGGGTGCTGATGAGCTTGAGGGTAATGTGGGTGAGGTTGCTGCATGCAGTGGTATGGTGAAAATTGAATAGTTTGGATGTGATGGTGAATGCTTACCCATATTCAATGAAATGTTTAGTACAATATAAACAACATTAGAATTTGCCAAGGAGCTGAGGTCTTCAATGTATCACTTTTATATATGAATTATATTTTTTACGGTAGCCTCTTTGGAAATTTGAGTGCACACTCTGGCCAGGCTTTGTGTTTCAATGTATTATTTCTTAAATTTCCCTGCCCTGCATCTGGACATCATGCTACATTACTTGGCTAAATTGTGGACACTATTTGGGATAGCACATTGGGGTCAACATAATTATTTGTTATAATGGCTATGTGTTTTGCAGGCATGTGTCAGCATTAGGCAGTTGCTATGTTGTGGTTATACATGCCTGGTCATTTAGAATAATTATTCACTGTGAATAAAAGATGGAGATGTTCAGTTTAAATGGTAAATTGAACTCAAGACTGCACTGTTCATAGGAGTTTACAACAATGGTAACTAGCTGAAGTACATTTATAGGACAAAGCCAACCCCTTCCACTCTATGTGCTTAGGTATGATTTCTTGGATTGTGCATGTCACACATAAAGTTTCAAATCATGGTCAGCTTTCTGAAGACTAATATTGCCACCATATGGTCATTTTTTGCACATTGCAGTCTGGGACATGTATTAATTATTTCCCATAATTCCCATGCTCCATACCCCAGAATCAATGTATCTATATGAATCACATGGATAGAGAGCACATGTGGGCTCTGCTTTATGTTATGTGATGTTGTCTAGGCCTGCTAGATTACTTTCCATATGACACATGGTCATGTGTACAGTTTGGAGTACACATTTGAATTGTGACATGATATGATATGATATGGCATTGATAAGGTGCGTGTACGCAAGTGTTTCTAGGCGCCACAAGAAATAGGGAGGACAAGATAAGCGGTCATACTAGTCCTTGTGTCATTCAGATCGTGCAAGTGTGACAATAGAAGAGCAAGGGGAAGGAGAGGGGGAAGTGTAAGTGAGAGAAAAAGGGGGTACTGTGATTGGGCAATCATGGCTGTGAGTAAGTGCAGCCAGGCAGCGTGGCTCTGGAAAAGTGCAAGGAGGCAGGGGGGCTGTGGGAGTTACAGTTACAACTCCTAATTGTGTGCTATGTACATTGAGAAGTGATTAATCCAAGTTGAGCCTACAAAAACAATTTTCGAATTTGTAGTTGTTTTTTATGTGTTACATTTTAATTGGATATATTTCAATGCACGCTGTGTATTATATATATTTTTTTAAGTCCTCAAGTCCTCGACACGTGTTTCCCAACTTGGATAATTGGGGTTCATCAGGAGGATTGATCGTGAATTTCCATAGATTAATATCTGGACAGAAATGAATAGAAAATAACAGGTTCCAAATTGTAAACCTGGATGTCACAATGAAATGACATTGACACATTAGTTGCTATTAAATAAAAGCTAAGCGTTACTCACTCTAGTGTAGATTTTTCCTCAAAGCTATTTGCCCATCTAGTTTGTGCAGGCTAGTATTTCGAGTAAAGGTTGCTCAAATTCTTGTGCTTACAAACAGATGTCCTTTGGATTTAAGGACACCTGTGTGTTAGTGCTCAGATAGATCATTTAGCTTTGCTCGCAATAAAAGCAAATGTAAAAGGGAAATAATAGGTGCAGAGGCGCGGAATGCAATGATATTTACCATTGTAGATCAGATGTTTGTTTGTTTATTTATTTATATAGCGCTCCAAACCATAGGTATCTGGGTGCATCCCAGATGTGGATGTGATTGTCCCGTGTTTGATTCCACGTAAATTTGCTGCGGTAAACAAAATGGCTTCTTATTTAGTGTGCAAACGTGATGACATCACTGCGTGTGCGCACATGATTGTATCATCACGTTGTATGAGAATGTCAGGCATCTTGCCTTGGGCATGGTGGCTAACATATATGAGTGCCGGTTTGCAATTTCATATGTAAAATGTTTGTATTTTGTTAATAAAAGGTGTAAGAAATTAACAATTTTACATGTTCCTAAAAAGTTTTTTTTCAGATGGAGAAAGAGAAAAAATTGTAAATGTAAACGGTAAGTAAAAAAGGAAGTCCATAAGGCAGCCAATTCTGCACACATGATTATTGTGGTGCTCCATTGGGTTTGTGCAAGGTGATTATTTTATCACCCTTTATCACCCTTTGGTTGGCCATTTAATCTGGTTAAGGTAGGTGCTTATTCATAGATAATATGGACATTTGAATAGGTAGCAAAGGTTCTGAAACAAATATCAAACCAAATCAAAAGGCAAAAAACAAAACATAAAACAAAGCAATGACAAAACCTCAAAGTCAAGACCAACATGGTCAGAGGAAATTACTCGTTTCTGAACCGCAATTCAGGCCTGAATTGCATGTGTCCATAATATTTATCCAAAATGCTTCTCTGCGCCTGAGCAGCAGTCCCTTGTTGCCTCCTCTAGGTGGCATGCATACTTTGTCTATTTAAAAAAATGTGATACAGTCAACATTTTCCTGACTGTGTTCTATTAAAAAAATGATATGCCAAAGGGTATTTTAAGTCTGTATTCTTGATGCCTCTCAAGTGTACAAAAATTGTATTCTTGAGGGGGCGTATTGTGCTCCCTATGTGCGTTTTGGCACATAAACATTTGATGCCATAGTTGACGAATTTTGTATTGCAATTAATAAAGTGTGTTATGTTTTGGGTGGTCCCATCGGGGAGTGTTATTGATTTCTTTCCATTTTTTGATCGTGCACATATGCTGCATTTTCCACATTTGTAATTGCCTTGCAAGGTTGGTAGTTTCCATGCTTCATTAAGCTGGATGGTTGTTTTTTGTATTGAAATGGGAAAGACATATCATATTCTTGATGGTTTCTGATCTGCGAAAAGTTATTGACGGGTGTAGATCTTAATGTTTCTGTTGTTAAGTTATTATGTTATGTTGTTATTAATATGGAGGGGGAGACATGTATGGAATGCTAGAAGCTATGGAAGCGTGGAGTTGTCACTGCTGCCAGGTTCTGATGATGTCATAGGGCCACTAGCTGCTTGCTCAGTCCCCGGCGTTCTATATTTGTCAGTTGGCGTTGTCCCTTGCTTACATTGGATGTTTCTGATGTGCTGGGCGTCTTTTACCTGTTTACTAAATAAATCCATATTACAAAGACTTACCTGCCTCCACGAGTGCCTTCATAACATTGGCGACGAGGATGGGATGTGGACAGCAGATCTGAAGACCCCCAGCAGAGTTATCCAAAGGCGAGCGCTGCTGCGCTTTCCCCTGGCCTGGTAGCGGTGGCCCGCAACCGAAGTGTTCCCTTCCCTTTGTGCCCCGTGAGACTGTGGCCGCTCCGCCATCCCAGGCGTTGTAGTGGCCACCCCGTTCAGCAGCACCGACTGTCCTGTCAGCCAAGTAAGTGTCGCTGTGCTGCGCTGCTCCCCACACCACGGCTTTAGGAAACACTCGCCGCGTTACTTTCCTCAAGGCTGCCAGCCATAACACGCGCAGCAGGGCGACGCCGTGAGAGTAAGCATAAGCCTGCTTTGTTGTTTGGACGCCTGTCGTTTGATCGTCCCCTGCGGCGCAGGCCGACGCTGTGTCCCAGAAGAGGGAGTGAGCAGCGCGCAAAGTAAGAGGGAGGATTACCGTATCCACGGTAATAGAAGCGCAGCGAGAAGAAGGCCAAAATCCATTCTATAATGAATGCGCAGTGAGAAAGTGTAGAGCTGATTTTCCACCGGGCTATATTACAAGGATGTGTAAACAGTAACAAATTCTTGTGAGACATTGACGAAGCACAAGGGAACACATTAAAAAGGGGAGAAGAGACGTTGGAAAGCCTTATTAAACAGGGCCATGAAAAGACATTAAAGGGGATCAATGGAAGATAGAAGTTGAAATTGAATTTAGTAGCATATCGCCAAAAGTTCCGTGTTATCAGCCTGATATCCACACAGAACAAGAAAGGAGAGAGAGAAAATTTCAAGGAAGAGGCAGTGCACGGAGAAAGCATCAGTCAGGAAAAAGCATCAGTCTGGAAATATATGAGTGTTTTGAACAGTGCTAAGCGCAAAGGCGACAAAAGTCAAGTAAACTGCCACAAGGAGAGTGTTTATCCACATTCCGGAGTAAATTGAACAACAAGGTGCAAGTTCACAGAGTATTCCAAAACCAGGAGCATGGCAGGTTTACCTGGAATAGCAGGTCCCCCAATATTCATGCCTGTGCCAGGTCCAGCAAAAATACGGTGGGCTCAATGGCGTAAAGGATTTTTGCATTACATGAAGGCAGCTGGGGGAACATCGTACTCAGGTGAGAGGAAGTTGGCTTTGTTGCTGCATTTCTTGGGATACGAAGGTCAGAGAATTTATGAATCGCTTCCTCAGCCAACGGGAGATGGCAGTGGTGGGGATGACGCTGTCAATGAATTTGATATGGCTCTACTTAAGCTGGACAAACATTTCAATCCCAAGACCAGCACGGTATTGGAACGATATAATTTCCGCATGAGGGTGCAAGCACAAGGTGAATCGGTTAAAGAGTATGTGACAGCTTTGCGACATTTAGCTTTGACATGCAAGTTTCAAGGGTCATTTGATGAACACATCCGTGACCAGTTTATGACTCATTGTAGATCCAATAAGATACGTGAAGAATTGTGGCTGAGGGACGACCCCAATCTTGATGAGGTTCTAGATCTTGCTAAACGCGTGGAATACTCATTAGCATGTGTCGCTAAGTTGTCGAAGAATGAAACAAGCAACCTCAAGGAAGTAAAGAGTGAAGTGCTAAATGTTGCAGATAACAAAGGCAAAAGAAGGGGGAAAACCAAGCAATCGAGTAGAGTTGTCGGGGAAGAGAAGAGAAACCAAGAACCAGGGCAGAGGACTGAAAGAAAAGAGGACAGACTATGTTTTCGATGTGCGAGAAGTACGCATTTTGCTTCATCTGTTGTGTGCCCAGACCGTAAAGTGACATGTGCAAAGTGTAAGAAGAAGGGTCACTATGCCAACTGCTGTAAGAACTACCAATTTGGTCAATCCGGCCAAAAGAAGGTTTTGTACGTCAATGAGGAAGAAGATTGTCAGAGGAGGAAGTGATAATTCCAATGCAGAATGACATTGTTAATACCGTAAATGTCGTGTTGGATGGTGAAAATGGAGACGACCGCGAGCGACCGTGTGCGGTTGTGAATGTGAACGGTCATGAAGTTTCTATGATGGCTGATTCTGGCTCAAAGATTACGTTAGTGTCCAGAAGTGTATTTGAGAAGGAGATGTGCGGGGTCGTAGCTCTATTAAGTGAACCGGATATCAATCCCGGAGGGTATAATCAGGACAAGATTGTGTTACTGGGATTTGTATGGTGTGAATTCGAGTTCAAAGGAAGGAGGTGTAGAGGAAAAGTATATGTCACCAAGAAAGGGAAATCATTGCTGGGGTGGAGAGAACAGAAGAGCTTGGCCATTCGATTAGATCCCAATCACCCCGAGCAGGTGCTTCAAGTGTCTGTGCCATGCAATAAAATAAACAAGTATGTGACAGACCATAATGGAGTCTTTGAGAAAAGTTTGGGAAAGGTGAAGGGATTTCAACACCAAATTATTCTAAAAAGAGGTAGTGTGCCTGTCGTTGCTAAACTCAGGCCGGTACCTTTCTCTTTGAGAGAGGGTGTGAAGAATGAGCTTAAAAAACTACTACAGATGGGTGTGATTGAGGGAGCGGAGGTGTCGAATGGGTGTCACCGGTTGTAGTGGTAAAAAAGAGTTCTGGTGATCTGAGATTGTGCATTGACATGCGTGAGCTCAACAAGTGTGTGATGGTCGACAAGCACCCCTTGCCAAACATGGGTGAGACGTTAACCATGGTGGGCCAGGGGAAGATATTTTCTAAACTTGATATGGCTTCCGCATACCACCAGGTTGAGCTGACGGAAGAATGTAGAAATGTTACAGCTTTTATAACGCACAAGGGTGTATTTCAATTCAGAATAATGCTGTTTGGGTTGGCGTCGGCTTCATCGGTATTCCAAAAGATTATGGATCGGTTGATTGGGTCTGTAAAGGGAGTATTTTGCTTCCAAGACGATGTGCTGATTTGTGGTGAGACATTGGAGGAACATGACAGGAGTCTGAATGATGTGTTGAACATTTTTGAGGAGAGAGGCATTACTTTAAGGGAAGAGAAATGTCAGTTTGCGGTATCTAAGGTGGATTATCTGGGCCACGAAGTGTCATCTGAGGGGGTGAAACCCAAGGAAAGCATCATTAACTCAATAAAGGAAATTGAGAAACCCACAACAAAAAGTGAACTTCGTTCATTTTTAGGTATGACAGAGTTTTATCAGAAATTTGTGAAAGACTATGCAACTAAAGTTCGTGAGATGAGGAAATATTAAGGAAAGGTGCTGATTTCATATGGAGTCGCGAGTGTGATGCAGAATTTACTAGAATCAAAGAGGAAATAGACATGGCAAAGCCTTTGGGATGTTTTGATACACGAAAATTGTCTATTATTACGGTAGATGCTAGTGAGGGCGGCCTGGGAGCCGTTTTGGCACAGAAACAGGATGATGGATCGGAAGTTATAATAGCCCATGCTTCACGTGGCCTAAAGGGTGCGGAAGTACGGTATTCAGTTCTTGAAAAGGAAGCTCTCGCATGTTATTGGGCCGTAGAGAGGTTTAAACATTTTGTCTGGGGTGTGGAATTTGTGATCCGGACGGATCTCAAACCTTTGAAAGTAATCTTTGAGACGAAAGGTCTGGACAAGATTTCACGAAGGGTGGCTGGATGGGTCACCAGGTTGCAAGCCCACAAGTTCGTTATGGAGGTGATTCCTGGAAGAGAGAACACGTTGGCGGACAATTTGTCTAGAGTCAAGGTTAGTTCCCAAGATAGGATCGAAGATGATAACATGGAGATGGTGTTTATGAGTACAGAAGGCATTGTATACAAGCAAGAGTGGTTTGATGAGATAAGGAAGGATGTGATTTTGAGCAGGGTGATATCGTATGTAGTTTCTACTGTTTGGCCAAATAAATCAGCCTTGTTGGAGGAAGAAAGACCTTTCTGGGAGGTGAAGGATGAATTATCTGTTGCGGATGAGATATTGTTCAGGTGGGAGAGGGCAGTAGCACCAGTGGGGATTCGAAGAAAGATTATCGATCTGGCGCACAGTGGACATATTGGCATCGCAAAGACGAAAGGGCTACTGAGGACAGATTACTGGTGGCCAGGCTTTGATAAAGAAGTTGAGGCCCGTTTGAGTGAGTGCCAATTTTGCATAAGAAGTGGTAAGGGGCGTAGAGGCTAAGAAACAACCTTTAATTGACGTTGGTGTTCTGTCTAAGATTTGGAGTGATGTAGCTATGGACATATTAGGACCCGTCGATTTGGGATATGGTCGGGGAAGGTTTGTGGTTCTGGTTGTCGATTTGTTCTCTAGGTGGGTAGATTTCAAAGTTGTGAGAGAAATATCGGGGGAAAGTATGGTTAAGGTATTGCAAGAAATCTTTGCAAGTGAGGGTCTCCCAGGAAGTGTTCTTACAGACAATGGCACGCAATTTACCGGTGGATGTTTTCCCAAGTATTTGGAAAAATGTGGTGTGAGCCATAAGAGGGCAACTCTTTATCATCCTGAAACCAATGGAGTAGTTGAGAGAATGAACAGATGTGTGATGGAGAGCATTCGCATGGGGGAAGAGTGTGGATTTGACAAATTGGCGACTATTTAAATTAGGATGTGGGCATTGCGCATGGCACCTCACGCTACTACCGGTCTGTGTCCGTTCGAACTTATGAGAGGTCGAATACCTTACTCCATGGCGTGTCCGCCATGGTTAGGCAGAAGCAGGGAATCTGATGTGGTCATCGATGAGGTGAGGAAGTCTCTCAAGAAGAAGAAGAGTGAATGGGTCATGCATGAGAATAAAAGGAGAGGAAGGAAGGAATTGCGTGTGGAGTGTGCTGACTGGGTGAGGATTAAGAAGGGAGTGGTGAGAAAGGAGGGTGACTTGTTGTATTCTGACCCAGTTAGAGTTGTTGCTGTGTTGAAGGGTGCAGTGCGTGTTGCTGGCGGTCAGGTTTGGAATAAAGACCGTATTGCTACTGTAAAAAGATGTCACGTGTAAAGTGGAGAGACTTGGTGAAGAACTTTTATGAAAAAGAGGGAGATGTGTTGTGTTGTGAAGTTATTATGTTATGTTGTTATTAATATGGAGGGGGAGACATGTATGCAATGGTAGAAGCTATGGAAGCGTGGAGTTGTCACTGCTGCCAGGTTCTGATGATGTCATAGGGCCACTAGCTGCTTGCTCAGTCCCCGGCGTTCTATATTTGTCAGTTGGAGTTGTCCCTTGCTTACATTGAATGTTTCTGATGTGCTGGGGGTCTTTTACCTGTTTACTAAATAAATCCATATCACAAAGACTTACCTGCCTCCACGAGTGCCTTCATAACAGTTTCTTTAGGAGCTTTTTCACTCGATGTGCGTTGGAGCAATACGTTGTGATAAATCTCACTTTGTTGGATGTTACATCTGAAATGTGTTGAGTGTTAGTGGAGAGGAGTTAAGATCTGCTTCTAGATTTGGTTTTGGCCAATATTTTTAGAATATTTTTCCAGTTTCCCCCCCACTGAAAATGTTTGGATCATTGTTTCTGCGTGTTTTACAAATTCTTCATTTTGTGTAAAGTTCCTTTTTATATCTTAAAAGTTCACCAAAAGGAATGTTACTTATTTTGTGGTTTGGATGGTTGCTGTTAGCATGAAGTACACTATTGCCTGCTCTGGGTTTTATGTATAAAGTTGTCTGCATGGTCTTATTTTCGATATCATCAATGTAACGCACCAAATAGGCTATTGGCTTGTTGGCCGTGAAAACAGGATGTTGCCATGCAAATTCTATCTCGAAATGTCCCATGTAAAGGTTCTCATAAAAGGCGTATATTTTTCTCCCATGGCTGTACCTTGGTGGCAAATTTGATTGTTGAAACAGAATATAGTGTTATTTAGAGTGAAATGCAGCATCACAGTTAACATAAGATTTTGAGAATAATAGGACACAGATCTAGATTTTTAAAAAATACTGTGTTGTTTCATTGTCCTTGTCATGAAGGGTACTTGTGCTTAGAGATGTAAGGATGACGTTTACTAGTCTATAGTTTTGTTCCCAGGTAATAGGTTCTGATTGTTGAATCACATGTTTTGTGTCTTGGATGTATGAATCCAAACCTGAGGCTAATGGTTGTAGATGTAGGTCTATATACTGCAAGATTCTTTCTGTAAGAGAGCC